>NC_084583.2:4797500-5032500 GCF_033978685.3 Nerophis lumbriciformis
CAGAAAGGGGAATATGCACACCGAGGCACAATGAGAAATTATCTGCGGGGGAGTTGTCGGCAAATGGAATCACTGTATGTTGCTCAAAGTCATTTTGTTTCAAGTAATCTGAGGAAGGCGGCGAGCTGGGCTTTGATAGGGCCAGATGCTTTCACAGAGCATATGCATGCGTTATGAATTCAGATACGAATGCATTATTAAAAACCAAAAAAAACAAAAAACAAGATGTGAAATGTGCTTTCTCTATTTACGCTGAATGCTTCATCTCCTCTGTGCCCCATTTGTCAGGACTCACAGAGAGATCCAATAAATAACACCGGTCCATCATTGAGCAGATTAGGTGTCAGCGGACTTCCGCTCCGCCCCGTGCCGTGCAGAAGCCCGCCTGTGCCCCCGGGAATGATGGGTAATAAAAATGAATCATAGATGAAGGCCAGAGACAGGGTGCTACAGGAGGAGTCTCGATGCATTAAACAGGAACAGTCGATATGTCCTCTTGTGATAATAGAGCATACAGGAGCTGCCGCCAAGCTATTTAACGCTTGTCAATCTAAACCGCAGAGGGTATGGCAGGAAAATCTTCCATTCGGGAAGTTGGGAGTGGCAAACTTTTACACTGTTTGAATCCGAAGAAGGCGTCAAAAGTTGCTTGTTTGCTCGTTACACTAAAAACAAGATAAGTCACATAATTTCCTTGTCAAGTCTCGAAGGTAATTGACTCAAAACGTAACTTTACACAACATTATTATCATGCCTTGACTTTCGATCTGGTTTATTACCTCATCTATGTTTGCAATCACTGTATACTTTTTTAGCAGGCAAACTACTTTTTAAATCATCAATCAATCAATGTTTATTTAACCTAAATCACAAGTATCTCAAAGGGCTGCACAAGCCACAACGACATCCGCGGTTCAGCGCCCACATAAAGGCAAGGAAAAACTCACAACCCAGTGGGACGTCGATGAGAATGACTATGAGAAACCTTGGAGAGGACCGCAGATGTGGGTAACCCCCCCCCCCTTCCCCTCCCCAATCCTCTAGGTGAGACCGGGTGCAATGGACGTCGAGTGGGTCTGACATAATATTGTGAAAGTCCAGTCCATAGTGGATCTAACATAATAGTGAGAGTCCAGTCCATAGTGGGGCCAGCAGGAGACCATCCCGAGCGGAGACAGGTCAGCAAATGACCAAATCGAGATAAACTATTTCAATAAATATATATCTATCTATCTGTGTTGGCCCTGTGACGAGGTGGCGACTTGTCCAGGGTGTACCCCGCCTTCCGCACGAATGCAGCAGAGAAAGGCTCCAGCAACCGTGCGACCCCGAACGGGACAAGCGGTAGAAAATGGATCGATATATATATATATATGTATATATATATACGTCCTGGGCATGACATTAAAGTGCATCCGGCAGTGGAGGCTCCTCTATGGGGTCTTGGGGCACTAGGAGGTTAACCCCTTTACTACTGTTACCCCAGGTGGCCCTTGGCAAAGGCCTAGTACATGACTGCCCCCTAGCCAGGGATACGGTGAAGACCTCAACGGCGGAGCAGGCGAAAGACGGTGGATGTATGAACCACCACAACGGCTGCAATGGCGGAAGAAGGCACCCCTACATCCATGTGGGCCCAGTATGGGGAAATAACAACCCAATACCTCAACGGTGGAGCAGGAGGAGGATGATTGCTAACCCTATGGAGCGTCAAAACGGCTGGGATGGCGGATGAAGGCTGCAGCAGAAAAGGGTTCCCAGTCGTCTTGGACTCCATGCCACTGGACCCTGATCCGGATCTGTCAAGGATCTTGTGGTGACTGTCTGTGCACCAGTCTCCCCACGTTAAACAAAGTCACGCACAGGCATCCTCCATAAATGGATACCCCCCTACCAGGAGGATCGTCATACTCCCTTCGAGTGACCGCCGATGATGATGATATATACTATATTGCCAAAAGTATTTGGCCACCTGCCTTTACTCACACATGAACTTGAAGTGCCATCCCATGGAATTGTCCAACATGTTTTGGTATCCTGGAGCATTCAAAGTTCCTTTCACTGGAACTAAGGGGTCAAGCCCAACTCCTGAAAAACCAACCCCACACCATAATTCCTCCTCCACCAAATTTCACACTCGGCACAATGCAGTCCGAAATGTGGCGTTCTCCTGGCAACCTCCAAACCCAGACTGGTCTATCAGATTGCCAGATGGAAAAGTGTGATTCATCAGTGCAGAGAAGGCGTCTCCACTGCCCTGGAGTCCAGTGGCGACCACTGCATCCGACGCTTTGCATTGGACTTGGTGATGTATGGCTTAGACACAGCTGATAGGCCATGGAAACCCATTTCATGAAGCTCTCTGCGTACTGCACGTGGGCTAATTGGAAGGTCACATGAAGTTTGGAGCTCTGTAGAGACTGACTGTGCAGAAAGTCTTTGCACTATGTGTTTCAGCATCCGCTGACCCCTCTCTGTCAGTTTACGTGGCTTACCACTTGCTGCCTGAGTTGCTGTTGTTCCCAACCTCTTCATTTTTCTTATAATAAAGTTGACTTTGGAATATTTAGGAGTGAGGACATTTCACGACTGGATTTGTTGCACAGGTGGCATCCTATGACAGTTCCACGCTGGAAATGACTGAGAGCGGCCCATTCTTTCACAAATGTTTGTAGAAACAGTCTCCATGCCTAAGTGCTTGATTTTATACACCGGGCCAAGTGATTAGGACACCTGATTCTCATCATTTGGATGAGTGGCAAATTTAGTGTATATATATTGTTTATATTATATAAATATATAATATAATATATCAGTATATATTATATACTGTATATAAAATATGTAATTATTACATATATGTTATATTTTATATTGCTACTCTGGTACATTTTTAGTCTACTTTATACTTTTTGTTTTTGCCTTCTTTTTGTGCTCTTGTGTGCATTATCCTTCCATCCTCACCCTTCCCATCCTTTGTAACAGTGTGGAACCATTTCCCTTGTGGATCAATAAAGTTTGTCTAAGTCTAAGTCTAAGTAAAAAAAAAGATTATCCAAAAACGTTTTGTCTATTGAATTTGTTTTAGTATAAAACATGCATCAAAACATTAACATATTTTCTGGATTATGGTCCGCACCGGACTATAATCCACAGATATACACGTTGTGAAATGGGTTATTTAAAGGGACAAGCGATAAAAAATAGATTGATGGATGTATTTTGTAAATGGTTATTTACATACCCTAATTGTTTCCAAACAGTGCCTGTAAAATGGCAGTAAAACGGCTGATCAAACAAAACAGAAGTCATCGTCATGGACCCACTAGCTGCGGGAGCTAGCTCTTAAAACAGCTAAACAGACTCAATAACTCCACGGTGACGTCTTGGTGAATTTACAAAACTGAAACAATACACAAGGAATGCCATTGTAAATTAATAATACTAAACAAATAGGACTCGTAAATGTGTTAGCATAATCTTAACGGTGCTATCTTGATTACATTACGAGACCACGTACAAATATGCCTAAGAACACTTCTACAGACATAGACATAGTAAGTAAGAATGGTTTTCGTACAATTTTAAAACTTACAAACCTTGGCTGAGTGATGAATTAAGAATCCATACGCGTAGAAATGCTATGGTCGTCATCGACAGTGAGTAAACTTGTCAAAAAGATGACGCCATTGCACAAACGATAGCACACTTTTTCAGTGCCTCCTGATACAACTATTTGTTGAAATATGGCCACACCATTTTATAAGCCGCAAGGTTCAAAGCATAGGAAAAAAGTAGCGGCTTATTGCTATTCTTTTTTTTTTCATATTATTTTTAAAGTTTAAATAGTTGTATTGTTTTATTTAGTTGTTATGGTTTTTTTTGTATTAATTAAATCAAAGTTGAATTTAGAAAAAGTATAAAAACATTTTGACCCAAAAGAAAAAGTGTGAAAAAAAAAAATGTTATTGGAAAACGGTGTCTTGAAAAAAAAAATCTGCTTAGGGCCCTTAATTTAGCCTGGGGCGGCCCTCAAAACATCTCTTCCAAGTTGGTAAACTAAAGATTAAATCATGAAGGTTGTTATTTGTGTGGTTTGCCACCGCGGAATAAACACGGTTGCGCATTTGCTTCTTCGACCTTGCACCAAAAATCTGTGGGTGATGAAACAAGGAGACGGTCCATACTTGTCACCGTCAAACGCAGTCAGCTGACCTATAAAAAGCAACAGTGATGTGTCAGATGTGAACTGCAGATGCCCTTTCGCCATACTCACAGCCAAGTAACAATTATCGACGCACTGCCATTAAAAATGCACTCAGGAAATAAATGCGTTGAGCAAGAAAGCATGAGAAGGAATTACAAGTGAAGGCACTGAGAAAATACAAAAGACATGAAGTATTGGAACAAGTAACACAACTTGTATACAGTATATATAATTAATTATCATATTTATTCATTGTATTTTATATGTATTTGCTAAATAAATATAACATTTAAATTGAAGATGTTTTCCTGTTGCCGTGTGGAAGGCGGTGTTGATGTGTGGCGTTTGTTTATCTGTGTATCATTAATACCAATAATTGTTTGGACAACATATCCATATCGACTATGGTATGATTTTTTTTTGTTCTACTTGATGTTATTTCATCACTTTATTTTGTGATTATGAACAATAATATTTGTGATGTTCTAACTTACTCAACTGCGATTGATGGGTCTGTTTTATTTTGTTGTATAATATTTTGTTGTATATTATTATTATTATCTGAAGCAGAAAAAGCAACAAAATCAACATTTATTACTTGTATTGCTCAGAAAAGTGTTATATTTTTTGATGCGTTAACTTCAGCACTCGATATAGATCTGATGTTTTATTTCCGCAAATGGCTGTCACTGCATCTGCAATCCGGATGGTTCTTTTCCTCTTTGTTCCGGAGGACACGACGTCCACAGTTTCCAAAAACAATTTGAAATGTGAACTGGTCAGACCAAAGAACACTTTTCCACTGTGCATCAGTCCATCTTAGATGAGCTTGGGCCCCGCGAACGTTGCTGGGTGTTGTTGATAAATGGCTTCTGCTTTGCATAGTAGAGTTTTAACCTGCACTTACAGATGTAGCGACCAACTGTGGTTACTGACAGTGGTTTTCTGAAGTGTTCCTGAGCCCATGTGGTGATATCCCTTATACACTGATATCGCTTTTTGATGCAGTACCGCCTAAGGGATCGAAGGTCCGTAATATCATCGCTTCATGCAGTGATTTATCCAGTTTCTTTGAACCCTTTGATGATATTACAGACCTTACATGGTGAAATCACTAATTTCCTTGCAATAGCTTGTTGAGAAATGTTGTTCTTAAACTGTTCGACGCCCACCTGTTCCCAATCATCCTGTTCACTTGCGGGATGTTCCAAATAAGTGTTTGATGAGCATTCCTCAACTTTCTCAGTCTTTTTTGCCACTTGTGCCAGCTTTTTGAAAAATGTTGCAGGCAACAAATTCCAAATGAGCTTATATTTGCAAAAAATAACAAAGTTTTCCAGTTCCAACGTAAAGTATCTTGTCTTTGCAGTCTATTCGATTGAATATATTTTGAAAATGATTTGCAAATCATTCTATTCTGTTTTTATCTACGATTTACACATGGCAACTTCACTGGTTTAGGGGTTTGTCGTACCATTTTTGACTGAGGGGATTTTCATAGTCTTTAGGTATCAATTAGATTAATCAACTACAGACCACAGTTAATCAATAGCAATATGTTTTAATCCCATGACAGCACAAGTTTTTCCTACTGTTTTTCACACATGTAGAACAGCAAAACTGTGATCATGGGATTTTGCTTGAGTGACTTGTTACACACATCCGAGAAAACCCCCCACTAAAATTCATGACTAATTACACAATAAAGGACAGATAATGATAATCAGTTGTGCAGTAAACCATATGGGCGGCTATTTGCGCAACTCAGCAAGAAACTGAAAACAAGCCGCGGACAGGTGCTATAATTTGCATTTCTGTGGTATTAGAGTGTTGTTAATTCACCCTGCAGATGTCCCGTTGTTCTCCCATTGTAAAAGAATGTATTAAGGTTTACAGTAAAGCAGCTGGATATTTTAATTAAAAGGTACTTATCATTGCAAAAGCTCATTGGGTTTCTCGACAAAAAAGCGAGAGAAGCCATTAATATACATTTTAAATTGAAGCTTTTTGACTAAATGAAATCCGTGTTGAGACAAGGGAAATTAAATGGGTCAAATGATGAATTTCAAATGACGGGCTCCACGCTGTCACTGTAATGCATTTCCGTCACACTTTATTAAACAACAACTCCACTTGCATCATAAAAAGTTATTAAAGTTAAAACACCTTGTATATAACATTGGATCAACTTGTGGTTTAAATGGATTTGTTATTCATGTTTTATGTCGGAAATGTACAACAGTTTGGTGGAACTCCAAACTGAGGGCAACGCATGTACTATGAGAAGCTGCTTGATAAACCATCACCTGGAAAATATTTTTTAAGCCAAAGAGGTCAAGCATCAATTTGTGGGGTATTCATATTATTAAAAGTTAAATCGTCCGCTAACTTTTCTGAGAATCAGCATTTTCCAAAGTGATATAGAAAAAGATGTCCACTACAGAGGACACCGTTTCTCTAAAGTTAAAAGTTGAAAGACACTAATGTGAACATTATTTGTTTTACACTTACACTGGATGATTTTATTGTCAGTGTAAAGACACCCAACACACACACACACACACACACACAAATATATATATATATATATATATATATATATATATATATATATATATATATATATATATATATATATATATATATATATATATATATATATATATACAGGTAAAAGCCAGTAAAATAGAATATTTTGAAAAACTTGATTTATTTCAGTAATTGCATTCAAAAGGTGTAACTTGTACATTATATTTATTCATTGCACACAGACTGATGCATTCAAATTTTATTTCATTTAATTTTGATGATTTGAATTGGCAACAAATGAAAATCCAAATTCCGTGTGTCACAAAATTAGAATATTACTTAAGGCTAATACAAAAAAGGGATTTTTAGAAATGTTGGCCAACTGAAAAGTATGAAAATGAAAAATATGAGCATGTACAATACTCAATACTTGGTTGGAGCTCCTTTTGCCTCAATTACTGCGTTAATGCGGCGTGGCATGGAGTCGATGAGTTTCTGGCACTGCTCAGGTGTTATGAGAGCCCAGGTTGCTCTGATAGTGGCCTTCAACTCTTCTGCGTTTTTGGGTCTGGCATTCTGCATCTTCCTTTTCACAATACCCCACAGATTTTCTATGGGGCTAAGGTCAGGGGAGTTGGCGGGCCAATTTAGAACAGAAATACCATGGTCCGTAAACCAGGCACGGGTAGATTTTGCGCTGTGTGCAGGCGCCAAGTCCTGTTGGAACTTGAAATCTCCATCTCCATAGAGCAGGTCAGCAGCAGGAAGCATGAAGTGCTCTAAAACTTGCTGGTAGACGGCTGCGTTGATCCTGGATCTGAGGAAACAGAGTGGACCGACACCAGCAGATGACATGGCACCCCAAACCATCACCCAACCATGCAAATTTTGCATTTCCTTTGGAAATCGAGGTCCCAGAGTCTGGAGGAAGACAGGAGAGGCACAGGATCCAGGTTGCCTGAAGTCTAGTGTAAAGTTTCCACCATCAGTGATGGTTTGGGGCGCCATGTCATCTGCTGGTGTCGGTCCACTCTGTTTCCTGAGATCCAGGGTCAACGCAGCCGTCTACCAGCAAGTTTTAGAGCACTTCATGCTTCCTGCTGCTGACCTGCTCTATGGAGATGGAGATTTCAAGTTCCAACAGGACTTGGCGCCTGCACACAGCGCAAAATCTACCTGTGCCTGGTTTACGGACCATGGTATTTCTGTTCTAAATTGGCCCGCCAACTCCCCTGACCTTAGCCCCATAGAAAATCTATGGGGTATTGTGAAAAAGAAGATGCAGAATGCCAGACCCAAAAACGCAGAAGAGTTGAAGGCCACTATCAGAGCAACCTGGGCTCTCATAACACCTGAGCAGTGCCAGAAACTCATCGACTCCATGCCACGCCGCATTAACGCAGTAATTGAGGCAAAAGGAGCTCCAACCAAGTATTGAGTATTGTACATGCTCATATTTTTCATTTTCATACTTTTCAGTTGGCCAACATTTCTAAAAATCCCTTTTTTGTATTAGCCTTAAGTAATATTCTAATTTTGTGACACACGGAATTTTGGATTTTCATTTGTTGCCACTTCAAATCATCAAAATTAAATGAAATAAACATTTGAATGCATCAGTCTGTGTGCAATGAATAAATATAATGTACAAGTTACACCTTTTGAATGCAATTACTGAAATAAATCAAGTTTTTCAAAATATTCTAATTTACTGGCTTTTACCTGTATATATAGGCAAAAACTCGGACATGGGAGGAGTTCGGGGAAGCCATGGAAAACGACTTCCGGACGGCTTCGAAGCAATTCTGGACCACCATCCGCCGCCTCAGGAAGGGGAAACAGTGCACTATCAACACCGTGTATGGCGAGGATGGTGTTCTGCTGACCTCGACTGCGGATGTTGTGGATCGGTGGAGGGAATACTTCGAAGACCTCCTCAATCCCACCAAAAACGTCTTCCTATGAGGAAGCAGTGCCTGGGGAGTCTGTGGTGGGCTCTCCTATTTCTGGGGCTGAGGTTGCTGAGGTAGTTAAAAAGCTCCTCGGTGGCAAGGCCCCGGGGGTGGATGAGATCCGCCCGGAGTTCTTTAAGGCTCTGGATGCTGTGGGGCTGTCTTGGTTGACAAGACTCTGCAGCATCACGTGGACATCGGGGGCGGTACCTCTGGATTGGCAGACCGGGGTGGTGGTTCCTCTCTTTAAGAAGGGGAACCGGAGGGTGTGTTCTAACTATCGTGGGATCACACTCCTCGGCCTTCCCGGTAAGGTCTATTCAGGTGTACTGGAGAGGAGGCTACGCCGGATAGTCGAACCTCGGATTCAGGAGGAACAGTGTGGTTTTCGTCCTGGTTGTGGAACTGTGGACCAGCTCTATTCTCTCGGCAGGGTCCTTGAGGGTGCATGGGAGTTTGCCCAACCAGTCTACATGTGTTTTGTGGACTTGGAGAAGACATTCGACCGTGTCCCTCGGGAAGTCTTGTGGGGAGTGCTCAGAGAGTATGGGGTATCGGACTGTCTGATTGTGGCAGTCCGCTCCCTGTATGCTCAGTGCCAGAGCTTGGTCCGCATTGCCGGCAGTAAGTCGGACACGTTTCCAGTGAGGGTTGTACTCCGCCAAGGCTGCCCTTTGTCACCGATTCTGTTCATAACTTTTATGGACAGAATTTCTAGGCGCAGTCAGGGCATTGAGGGGATCTGGTGTGGTGGCTGTAGGATTGGGTCTCTGCTTTTTGCAGATGATGTGGTCCTGATGGCTTCATCTGGCCAGGATCTTCAGCTCTCACAGGATCGGTTCGCAGCCGAGTGTGAAGCGACTGGGATGAGAATCAGCACCTCCAAGTCCGAGTCCATGGTTCTCGCCCGGAAAAGGGTGGAGTGCCATCTCCGGGTTGGGGAGGGGATCTTGCCCCAAGTGGAGGAGTTCAAGTACCTCGGAGTCTTGTTCACGAGTGAGGGAAGAGTGGATCGTGAGATCGACAGGCGGATCGGTGCGGCGTCTTCAATAATGCGGACGCTGTATCGCTCCGTTGTGGTGAAGATGGAGCTGAGCCGGAAGGCAAAGCTCTCAATTTACCGGTCGATCTACATTCCCATCCTCACCTATGGTCATGAGCTTTGGGTTATGACCGAAAGGACAAGATCACGGGTACAAGCGGCCGAAATGAGTTTCCTCCACCGGGTGGCGGGGCTCTCCCTTAGAGATAGGGTGAGAAGCTCTGCCATCCGGGGGGAGCTCAAAGTAAAGCCGCTGCTCCTCCACATCCAGAGGAGCCAGATGAGGTGGTTCGGGCATCTGGTCAGGATGCCACCCGAACGCCTCCCTAGGGAGGTGTTTAGGGCACGTCCGACCGGTAGGAGGCCGCGGGGAAGACCCAGGACACGTTGGAAAGACTATGTCTCCCAGCTGGCCTGGGAACGCCTCGGGGTCCCACAGGAAGAGCTGGACGAAGTGACTGGGGAGAGGGAAGTCTGGGCTTCCCTGCTTAGGCTGCTGCCCCCGCGACCCGACCTCGGATAAGCGGAAGAAGATGGATGGATGGATATATATATATATATATATATATATATATATATATATATATATATATATATATATATATATATATATATATATATATATATATATATATATATATATATATATACATGTATATATATATATATATATATATATATATATATATATATATTTGTGTGTGTGCATACATGTGTATATGTGTGTATATATATGTGTGTATATATATACTGTATGTCAGTGACGTGCGGTCACTGGAGGCAAGTGAGGCGGGGCCTCACCTGCCATCATGGAAAGAAAAAAAATGTAAAAATAAAAATAAAAAATTAAATTGTTATATGTATCCAGTGATTATACTATAAAGTTATTTTCCATTTTACTTTAACTTTTAACTTTTTTAGATTAATTTTATTCAAAATCGCTGAATTTTCACATTTGCCGTTCAAATACTGAGAAGAGACGGTGCGGTGATCAGCAGCCAGTTGAGGCACGTCACTCAATTGTGCCTCACCATGGATTGCGGACTCGGCTAACTGCTGGCCTGCTGTGCAGTGAGACCGTTTTGCTATATGAATTATATTATAAATTTCCATAGTTTAGTTAGCTGAGGTATATAATGTACAGTGTATTTTGTCAACAACTGTATGTGTGTAACGTTTTTCTTGTGCTGAGCAATCATAAAACTGCTGCAAAGACGCACTGTGTGAGGCTCGCGTAATCCCGCCTCCTGGTGCCGGTTATTGCACCTCCGCCGCAGACTGCACCCCCCGACGGGAGCGCCACACCAACCAAAGCCCACACCCAAACCCTCCACGTGCAAGACCGAATCCACCCAAAAAAAGTCACTTAACAAGAAGCCAAAAAGTGCAAAAACAACATTGCTCGCGCCGGAGGAGCCGTGAACGACTGCAGGGACACAACATTAGGTACACCTGCAGACTGCAGCACGGATTTCATATTTCATTCATTCACAACTCCTCCAACACGAACACCACTGTTCCCGCACTTATAAGTAAAGGTAAGACCATAATAACCTTTTTTTATTAAATGTGCTGTTTTGTGTGCTACAGTTTTTATGTGTAAAGTTAAAGTTAAGTTAAAGTACCAATGATTGTCACACGCACACTAGGTGTGGTGAAATTTGTCCTCTGCATTTGACCCATCCCCTTGCTCACCCCCTGGGATGTGAGGGGAGCAGTGGGCAGCAGCGGCGCCGCGCCCAGGAATAATTGTTGGTGATTTTACCCCCAATTCCAACCCTTGATGCTGAGTGCCAAGCAGGGAAGAATGCTGGTATGAGCTTTTAAACATAACCCGTTAACTGCTGCCAATCAAATGGTGAATAAGATACTCTTTAGGGTTCATATGTTTGTAAATCTGACTGTGATGAAGTCAGTGCCTCACCAGTCATGAACCTCACCGCACGTCACTGCTGTATGTTAATTTGTGAGTTCAAACACAGGCCGAGTCATACCAAAGACTATAAAAATTGGACCCATTACCTCCCTGCTTGACACTCAGCATCAAGGGTTGGAATTGGGGGTTGAATCACCAAAAATGATTCCCAGGCGCGGCCACCGCTACTGCTCACTTCTCCACTCATTTCCCATGGGGTGATGAAGGGTGATGGGTCAAATGCAGAGAATAATTTCGCCACACTTAGTGTGTGTGTGTGTGTGACAATCACAGGTACTTTAACTTAAATTTTATATATGTGTATATATATATATATATATATATATATATATATATATATATATATATATATATATATATATATATATATATATATATATATATATATATATAAACATTCTCTCTCTCTATTTATATATATATATTCTATAAATGTATATATGTCTATATAGTAATACATATGATTAGAACATTTGTGCATTATGTTTGTGTTCAAGTAGAATAAGTGTGTTCATCACAAACATTCCTGTCGCTTCATTTTACACACTGTGTCTTTTTTTTTTTTTTTTTGTACATATGCCACAATAATATTGTACCATGTCCTTAATATCCTTACAATATCGTACCGTGAGATTGTGATACTGTTACAATCCCTACTAATACTACAAACGTGTTTACATTATTATGTACATTATGGTCAAATTATTATGTAGGCCCTGTGCCTGGGTGGTCCTGCGGCGGCCGGTTTGGGTGGGGTGGCCGGGGGCTGGCCTCGCCGCGCTCTCCGGGGGTGGGGGGTGGGCTCGTGGGGGCCCGGTTGCCGGTGGGGCGGGGGCGGTCTTCCCGTCCGGTTGCGGGGAGTCTCTGGGTCCCTCGGGCGGGGCGTCTCGCCTTTCTGCCCGTGTGGGGTGTGGTCTCTCGCTGGCTTGGGGTCTGGCTGTCCCCTGCTTTTCTCGTGCCCTGTCCTCTGCCGGGTGCGTCTGTCTGCGGCCTGCTGCTGGCCCTTGTGGGCGGTACGGTGGGTCGGGCTCTGGGGTTCCTGTCGCTGGCCGGCTTGGCTGCGTGGGGGCGGTGGTCCCTGGTTCCCTGGGCACCACGCCTCCTGTTTGTGGGTTGGGCTCTCGGGGGTGATGGGGCCGTGCTCTGGCTCCCACGCACTCTGGGAGTCGAATGTATTGTACATGCAAATTCACATATGCTCACATACGTACATAGGTACCTACGCTCCCACATACATACACAAATACAGTACATATTTACCTACCTAATGTTCGTACATCCACACGCACATTCAATATACAAACATACACATACTGTACATATACATTCACTGTACAAACACATATACACATTCTGTACATATACATTCATTGTACTAACACATATACACATTCTGTACATATACAAGTACATATGCATACTTACACTCATGCACATAATCACGTTTCATCAAACATATATTAACGTTGTTGCCCTAGGGTGAACTGGGTGTAACACATGGCACACTGACAAAGCTTAACCTATTGTGACTATAACAATCTACAAGGTTAATGTAGGTTGCTTCTCTTTCTCCCCCTCCATTTTTCTGCATTCTTTCGTATCTCAAGTTATCATTACGTATATGTATTGTTGCATTTAAACAACTGTATTGTTGATAATAAAGGTAAATTATTGGTATTGTTCATTATCAATAGCGCTATTTCTATTGGTATTTGTATTGATCCATTTGTAGTGTAATAATGCTCATTGTTATTTCTGTATTATTTTTTATTTTTCGCTAACTGCTTATTTGCTATTACTTTTACCATCATATTTGTACATGTCATATTTGCTGATGTTGCTCTATTGTTGTTGTTGTTTGCTGTTGTTGTTTTTGTCTCTCTGTCTAATCCCCCTCTTGTCCCCACAATTTCCCCCTCTGTCTTCTTTTTTTTTCTCTTTCTATCCCCTCCTGCTCCGGCCCGGCTGCACTAAATGATAATATAAATACATTTAATAAAGTCAAATACAAATAAGGCAACAAGAGAAGTATCCTACACTTCTCTTTTGTAAAGTAAATCTGAACAGCCGACATGGGCATCTACATCAACTATATGATTTGCCTGAGAAGCTGGACAGGACATAAAAAAAAAAAAAAAAAAAAAAAAAAAAAAAACATTATTATGTACATACTATTGTTCTTGTCGTACACATCGGGCTACATCTGGGACCTCGGGTACGGAATTTCGTGCCATCTCATATGTCTCATGTGTGTTAGGTATGAAAATGAAGTTCCTCGAGTTCTGAGTGAAACGGATGGTGCCTCTCTAATACAAAAAAAACCACAACATCGGCACATCTTCTCATGTTCCGGTTCCAACATATTTAGACCATCCCACAGCCCCACCTACTGGTGGACAAATGGCGGGTTAGGCTTCAGTCAAACAGTACATATGTTAACAAACCTAATTCATGTGTGTGCTGGTGTGTTATGTGAGGCGTGGTTTTCATGCTCAAAGAGGGAAGAGGGTAAGACACAATCCAGTACTCAACACTCTCGAAAGTTAGTGCTCTTTTGCCCTTTAATTTACAAACAAACCCTTTGAGTTCCTTTGTGGTTGCAGGGTTGTGACCCAGTAAAGACTAGTCATGGAGTCAAAATACTATTCATTATGAAGGGCTGTGCGTATCGCTCTAAGTACACATAATATCTATACCTAGGTGGATATTGGTATCGGATCGAGATTTTAGTTGCAGTCAATTTTCTGTGTCCATTGACTTACGCCATTTTCCTTCGAGTTTATGCACACTTCTCTTTCTCCGCTTTTTATTCAAGCCCACCCAATCCCTGTTGTTCTGGCCACTGAAGTTGTTTGCAAAAAAAATCTGTGGTTAATGAAATTATTATAGTTATTTTACTTTGTTTTAATGTTGTCCCAATACCAATATTTTAGTACCGGTACCAAAATGTAATTCAATACTTTTCGATACTTTTTGGTACTTTTCTAAATAAAAGGGACCACAAAAAATGGCATTGTTGGAATTATTTTAACAAAAAATCTTGAAAATTAAACATATATTTCTTATTGCAATCGAAGAAAAATGTCCTTAAATAAAATAGTGAACATACTAGACAACTTGTCTTTTTGTAGTAAGTAAGCAAACAAAGGCTCCTAATTAGTCTGCTGATGTATGCAGTAACATATTGTGTCATTTATCATTCTATTTTGTCAAAATTATGAGGAACAAGATGTAAAAAATTATTATTAATCCACTTATTCATTTACTGATAATATATGGTTACTTTCTCTTTTAACATGTTCTATTCATCCATCCATCCATTCTTCCGCTTATCAGAGGTCGGGTCGCGGGGGCAGCAGCCTAAGCAAGGAAGCCCAGACTTTCCTCTCCCCAGCCACTTCGTCCAGCTCTTCCCGGGGGATCCTGAAGCGTTCCCAGGCCAGCCGGGAGACATAGTTTTCCCAACGTATCCTGGGTCTTCCCCGTGGCCTCCTACCGGTCGGACGTGCCCTAAACACCTCCCTAGGGAAGCGTTCGGGTGGCATCCTGACCTGATGCCCGAACCACCTCATCTGGCTCCTCTCGATGTGGAGGAGCAACGGCTTTACTTTGAGCTCCCCCCGGATGGCAGAGCTTCTCACCCTATCTCTAAGGGAGAGCCCCGCCACCCAGCGGAGGAAACTCATTTCGGCCGCTTGTACACGTGATCTTGTCCTTTCGGTCATAACCCAAAGCTCATGACCATAGGTGAGGATGGGAACGTAGATCGACCGGTAAATTGAGAGCTTTGCCTTCCGGCTCAGCTCTTTCTTCACGGATCGATACAGCGTCCGCATTACTGAAGACGCCGCATCGATCCACCTGTCGACCTCATGATCCACTATTCCCCCACTCGTGAACAAGACTCCAAGGTACTTGGACTCCTCCACTTGGAGCAGGGTCTCCTCCCCAACCCGGAGATGGCACTCCACCCTTTTCCGGGCGAGAACCATGGACTCAGACTTAGAGGTGCTGATTCTCATCCTAGTCGCTTCAAATTCAGCTGCGAACCGATCCAGTGAGAGCTAAAGATCCTGGCCAGATGAAGCCATCAGGACCACATCACCTGCAAAAAGCAGAGACCTAATCCTGCAGCCACCAAACCGGATACCCTCAACGCCCTGACTGCGCCTAGAAATTATGTCCATAAAAGTTATGAACAGAATAGGTGACAAAAGGCAGCCTTGGCGGAGTCCAACCCTCACTGGAAACGTGTCCGTCCGACTTACTGCCAGCAATGCGGACCAAGCTCTGACACTGATCGTACAGGGAGCGGACCACCACAGTCAAGACAGTCCGATACCCCATACTCTCTGAGCACTCCCCACAAGACTTCCCGAGGGACACAGTCGAATGCCTTCTCCAAGTCCACAAAACACATGTAGACTGGTTGGGCAAACTCCCATGCAACCTCAAGGACCCTGCCGAGAGTATAGAGCTGGTCCACAGTTCCACGACCAGGACGAAAACCACACTGTTCCTCCTGTTCTATCTTATGTTAAATTGTAATAATCACTTATTCTTCTGTTGTTTGATAATTTTGGATGATACCACAAATTTAGGTATCGATCCGATACAAGATCATACATTGGACATATTCAAAGTCATCATGTGTAGAGGGACGTATTTCCTGACTTTATAAACATAATATACATTTAAAGAAAAGGAAAAAAGATTTTGTGACCGTAAAAAATATCGATGCAATCATAGGAGTTTTGACTAGATACACTTGGTATCATTACAGTGGATATCAGGTGTAGATCCACACTTGGCATTTGTTTACATTCATGGTGCTAGCTTGCTGTTAGCTATTGTAATCCTCCTACGATGTGTAGTGAAGCATGTTTAGCTATTCCTCGTCCTGTAGGGATGATATTTGTAAGAAACATACTTTATTTGTCGCCATGGAGGCGAGGATTATTGATTTAGAAGTAGCTCAAGCACTGCCGACTGCGAATGAACGTTCGCCGCTAGCTTGCACCGAGCCTTGTCTATAAAATCTGCTACACCTCCCTGATACCGAAGTACATGTCAAACTACTTCCCTAACGTAAATGACCGCCATAACCACAACACCAGGGGGAGCTCCACAAACCACGTTAAACCCAGATTCCGATCTAACAAAGGTCTTAACTCATTCTCTTTCTATGCCACATCAATGTGGACGCCATCGCTGTTGCTCTCCACTCTGCTCTGAACCACCTGGAGCAGCAGCAGAGCTACGTCCGGATGCTCTCTGTGGACTATAGCTCTGCCTTCAATACAATAATCCCGGACAGACTCTGCAATAAACTGGACACTCTTGGCCTCCCCCCTCTCACAAACGTCTGGATAAGGGACTTCCTAACGGACCGACCCCAGAATGTGAGACTTGGCCCGCACCTCTCATCCTCCCGCACGCTGAGCATCGGCTCCCCACAGGGCTGTGTGCTGAGCCCCCTCCTCTACTGCCTTTACACCCATGACTGCAGTCCGGCTCACAGTGACAACCTTACCGTCAAGTTCGCCGACGATACCACAGTGGTCGGGCTCATCTCCAGGGGTGACGAGGCTGCCTACAGAGAGGAGGTCCTGAAGCTGACGGCCTGGTCTTCGGAGAACAACCTCGCTCTCAACACCAGCAAGACCAGAGAGATCATCGTCAACTTCAGGAGGAGCAGCACCGACCCTGCCCCCCTCTACATCAACGGCGAGCGTGTAGAGAGGGTCCACACCTTCAGGTACCTTGGAGTCCACATCTCTAATGACTTCTCCTGGACAGTCAACACCACATCAATCATCAAGAAGGCTCAGCAGCGGCTACACTTCCTTAGAGTCCTCGGGAAGTACAACCTGAAGCCTGACCTGCTGCTGACCTTCTACCGCTCGTCCATCGAGAGCCTGCTGACCTACTGTATTACGGTATGGTACGGCAGCTGCACTGCAGCAGACAGGGAGAGGCTGCAAAGAGTGGTCAAGACGGCTCAGAAGATCATCGGCCGCCCTCTCCCCTCTCTGACGGACATCTACACCTCCCGCTGCCTCAACAGAGCCAGTGCCATCATCAAGGACAGCACCCACCCTGGCTCTGACCTGTTCCACCTGCTGCCCTCTGGGAAGCGCTACAGGTGCATTAAAACCAAAACAAACAGGCTAAAGAACAGCTTCTTCCCCAGGGCCATAACCATCCTGAACGGACAGCCCCATTGTCCCTCATAACTGCCTTCTCTTCGGTGCAATAACCCATTCCACCAACCACCCTGTTTTTTTTTTTTGTTTTTTTTCATGTATATATTCATTTCACACCATATTTTCAAACCACAAAGGGACGGCGTGGCGCAGTGGAAGAATGGCCGTGCGCGACCCGAGGGTCCCTGGTTCAATCCCCACCTAGTACCAACCTCGTCATGTCCGTTGTGTCCTGAGCAAGACACTTCACCCTTGCTCCTGATGGGTGCTGGCTAGCGCCTTGCATGGCAGCTCCCTCCATCAGTGTGTGAATGTGTGTGTGAATGGGTAAATGTGGAAGTAGTGTCAAAGCGCTTTGAGTACCTTGAAGGTAGAAAAGCGCTATACAAGTACAACCCATTTACCAATTACATTTATATTCATTGCACTTCTACATTTTTTATATTTTTATATATTTGCACATTGTTTTTCTAGCATGCACACATCGCACTGTATGGAATGGCCTCAATCTCGTTACCTTGCGTAATGACAATAAAGCTGATTCTGATTCTGATTCTGATGTGGAATGCGCTCCCAACAGGTATAAAAGAAAGGGCATCTCTATCCTCCTTCAAAACCGCAATAAAAGTACACCTCCAGGCAACTTCAACCCTAAACTAACACCCTCCCCGGATTGTTAATAATCAAATGTAAACAATCAAATGTAGATACTTTTCTTATGCCTTCTGATCTCTCTCTCTCTCTCTCTCTATGTTCACTACTTGCTGTAAATATCCTACCAAGTCAGACCTACACTGTTTCAATATCCATTTCTCTGTTCTCAATTGTTGATGACTGATGATAACAACCAAACCTAACCCCCCCCCCCCAACCCCCTCCACACCCCGAATTGTAAATAATGTAAATAATTCAATGTATACACCCTGATGATTATCTTGTGTGATGACTGTATTATGATGATAGTATATATGATAGTATATATATGTATCATGAATCAATTTAAGTGGACCCCGACTTAAACAAGTTGAAAAACTTATTCGGGTGTTACCATTTAGTGGTCAATTGTACGGAATATGTACTTCACTGTGCAACCTACTAATAAAAGTCTCAATCAATCAATCAATCCCAAAGCTAGCTAGCCATGTCAGAATCATAATCAGAATAATTTTATTGCCATTTTTTGAGAACGGGTTCACAAACTAGGAATTTTTCTTGGTACATGTCTTAAAGCGCCTCTTCCTGAGGGTGTTTCAGTGTTATAACTTCACCTTTATCTTTTGTTTTTACGCCAAAATGCGTCCATTCTCCCTTTTCTGTCTACACTTCTGTTTGCTTGTAAGTACTCTGTGATTGTGTGCTGCCGAACATGCTCCTCTGATTGCAAAACCAGCAATGTTGTGACGTGACGATGCGCCGTCATGCCGGAAACCGGTACTTTCCAAAAAGAGTATAGTACCGTTACTGTTTTATTAGTACCGCAATACTATACCAGTACCTGTATACCGTTCAACCCTACTTTTTTTAGTTACCTTTTTTGCATTTTTACTATTTTTCAATGGTGGTACCTCAACTTACGAGTAATTTCAGATATGAGCTGTCTCATTATGTTTTAATTTACAAGCATACCTTGATTAAAGTAACTTTGTACAGAGATGTGCCTTCTGAGCAATAAGGAGTTAATATATTGTTACATATTGTCGTTCATCCTTCATTTACACAAGAAACAAACATAAGTTTTGACTGGACAGTTAACGTGAGCCTCTGCTCAGATATCGGCATCCGGACCTCTAAACACCGGAACTAAGAAAGTTAGTTTGAAGGAGGAGAATCGGACGACCAAATCAGAGAGAGAAACCATAAAAAATGTCTTATCTGCTAGCAGCTGACTTGACGAAGCAAGCCCCGCTGCATAACACAAGCCGCAACAACCCTCAGCAAACTGGATGATCGATCATTAGCTTTGGTTGACAGACATGCATTCTCAATCTTGAAGTCACTTCTCTGGTCCGTCCCTCAAAGACGTCGGAGATAACGTTGCCTGATGTCACAAAATAAATACACAGTAGCTCTATGAAAACAAGTAGCATATAATAAAGGCATAATACGCTGACTTGGCAACACTGGACGGAGAGTCAGCGAAAGACACACACTAATAATAACCTACAAATTGTTGTTTTTCGTACATGCTATTGGGATTCAGGACGGATCAGGATGCTTTATTATTGTCCATTCTTAAACATGTACAAGACACATAAGAACTGAAATTACATTTTTGGCACAGTCCCACTAAGAGCAGACATACGTTACAGGGAGACAAGACAGGACCACCAACGGATCAGCCACTTACGGCGCTCCTTCAAAAAGGTGGGAAAAAGGTGATATTGGGAAAAGGGGGAAGAGTAAAAAAAATATCAGTCAAAGTCTGGACCCTTGGTAGTGTGTTTGTGTATATGCCCATTTTCTTTGGGTGTAGTGGTGTTGTGTCCATAGGCCCAGGGCCGTTCTGCATGCAATGCAAGCAAAGTTCGACTTCCAGGTGTCGTTGAGGAGGGAGGGAGGGAGGTCAAAAGCGTCCATCTTAGAGAGTCCTCGGGGGATGTATACAGAACAGCCTGCTCCTGTTGTTGCATCAAGGCCATTCGAGGGAGTCAAATCGTAGATTAGGATTTTTGTTTTTCCGCGAGCAGACATTAAAATGGCTTGTCTGTTCTATTCGTCCATCTTGGCTCTCATATACAATTTTTCCCTTTCAGCAAGCTTCTCCATGATGTGATCCATCTTGCGATTCAGTTCAGAAATCGCCCCAGACTGTGATACCACAGCCCGGCCCAAACCTTATATTGGGACAACAGCCTTTGGGCTCATTGAGTGGCTGACATCGTCTTACGATTTGACGATACACCAGAGCAATGCCCAGCCCAATCAGCAGGTGCCCCGCGATCATGGTTCCAAATAGGTAGATGTCTTCCACGTCCTTGATGGAAAGGACTGAGAGGCAAATGATTCTCTATTGTAATGATTTTCAAACATTATTTGTCCTGTAGAAAATTTATTTTTTATTAAAAAGCCTTTTACATGTTGTGTTTTGGGAGTGCCGAACATGGAATACATTGATTTAAATGTATTCCAATAGGCAGGGCTGTTTTGTGTCATGACTTGATCTTGGGTGTTTGCTTTTCCGGGATGCAACGGCAAGTTGGCACGGGCGAGACGGGAATGAAGGTACATGATTTATTTAAAGACTATAAATACAAAAAAAGGATCAAACAAAAAGCGCGCACAGTGGCGGAGAATAAACTATGAAACCAAAAGACTATAGCAAAAAAGTACAAATGAAAAGCACGCACAGTGGCGGAGAACAAACTATGAAAAACAAAAAGACTATAAACATGGAACAAAAACTTACTTGGCTTGGACAAAAATAGTTGCATGAAGAATGGACATGGAAAGAATGGACAGAGCATAAATGTGGTGAGGTCGTCAGAAAGACAAACTGAAAAACACTGAACTTAAATACTACAGACATGATTAACGAAAACAGGTGCGTGACTCAAGACGTGAAACAGGTGCGTGACGTGACAGGTGAAAACTAATGGGTTGCTATGGTGACAATCAAGAGTGCACAATGAGTCCAAACGTGGAACAGATGAAACTAATGGGGTAATCATGGAAACAAGACAAGGGAGTGAAAAGACAGAAACTAAAGAGTCCTATAACTAAACAAAACATGATTACACAGACATGACAGAGCCCCTCCCTTAAGGACAGATACCAGATGTCCATAAAAAAATTAACAAGAGTCATGGGAGGGCGGGAGGGGGACATGGCGGTGGGTCGCCAGACCACGTGTCCCCGTATCCACCGGGGCAGAGTTAGGTGGCGGCGGCGAGTGGAACGCCGCTGCAGCAGGCGAGGCGAGCGCCCAGGGAATGGCCACATTCGTGGCCGACTGGGAGGTGGGCGCACTGGGTGTGGCGGGCGACCAGGTAGCGGCCATATCCGTGGCCAACGAGGAGGAAGGCACGTCGTCATCGTGGCAGACGTGGCTTGGCGTGGTGAGTCAGGCGGCGAAGCTCGGCGTGGCGCGTCAGGCGGCGAAGCTCGACGTAGCGCGTCAGGCGGCGAAGCTCGACGTGGGTCTTGGTCTTGGCGTGGGTCTTGGTCTTGGCATGGCGGGTCTTGGTCTTGGCATGGCGGGTCTTGGTCTTGGCATGGCGGGTCTTCGTCTTGGCATGGCGGGTCTTGGTCTTGGCATGGCGGCACTTGGCATCGTGGAGCTGCGACTGGCGGCACTTGGCGTCGTGGAGCTGCGACTGGCGGCACTTGGCGTCGTGGAGCTGCGACTGGCGGCACTTGGCGTCGTGGAGCTGCGACTGGCGGCACTTGGCGTCGTGGAGCTGCGACTGGCGGCACTTGGCGTCTTGGAGCTGCGACTGGCGGCACTTGGCAACTTGGAGCTGCGACTGGCGGCACTTGGCGTCTTGGAGCTGCGACTGGCGGGACTTTGCGTGGAGGGTCTTGGTTTTGGACTTGGCGTGGAGGGTCTTGGTCTTGGACTTGGCGTGGAGGGTCTTGGTCTTGGCGTGGAGGGTCTTGGTCTTGGCGTGGAGGAGCTGGTGCTAGCCTTGGTGCGGCGACAGGTGCTAGCCGTGGAGCAGCTACAGGTGCTAGCCGTGGAGCTGCGACAGGTGCTAGCCATGGAGCTAGCCTTGGAGCAGCTAGCCGTGGTACTAGCCTTGGAGCAGCTAGCCGTAGTGCTAGCCTTGGAGCAGGTGGAGGTGGCCTAGCTGGGGGTTGCGGAGTCCTATAACTAAACAAAACATGATTACACAGACATGACATTTTGAGATACAAGTGTTCGAACGCAAAGTGCTTGTAAGTTGAGGTACCGCTGGTCTGACTTTTTTCCCAAATAAATGTGTCTCGTAGAACAGAAACATTTTATTACTTTTTATTTTGTATTCTACACAATTACATTGTTATTCCACACAATGACATTATTTATTTTTATAGTTTATCTGTGTTCTCATAATGAACTACCGTATTTTCCGGACCATAGGGCGCACCGGATTATAAGGTGCACTGCCGATGAGCGGGTCGAGTCAGGTCTATTTTCATACAAAAGACGCACTAGAGTATAGGATGCATTAAAGGGGTCATATTATTTTTTTTTTTTTCTAAATATAAAACACTTCCTTGTGGTTGTTTATAACATGTAATGATGGTTCTTTGGTGAAAGTGTTGCATAGATTATGTTTTACGGATCATCTTCAAGTCGCTTTCATAGTTCAGCGGATACGAGGACTTGAAATGTGCCCAAGACTTCTGGAACACCCTGTACATAAGTCGTAAAATTTAATATCGTATTTTTCGGACCATAGGGCGCACCGGATTATAAAGCGCTGGTGAGCTGGTCTAATCAGGTCTATTTTCATACAAAAGGCGCATTATAGGGGCCATATTATGATTTTTTTTTCTAAATTTAAAACACTATCTTGTGGTCTACATAACATATAATGGTGGTTATTTGGTCAAAATGTTGCATAGATTATGTTTTACAGACCATTTTCAAGTAGCTTTCTGAGCGTCTCTTCAGGATGCGCCGTTTTGTGGGCGGTCTCATTTACGTGGTTTACCTTCGACAGCGTCCTCTCCCCGTCATCTTTGTTGTAGCAATTCAATGTTACTGCAAGTAACATTGAATGCCCGTGACCTTGGATCCCTCAGGCGGTACTGCATCAAAAAGCTACATCAGTGTGTAAAGGATATCACCACATGGACTCAGGAACACTTCACAAAACCACTGTCAGTAGCTACAGTTGGTCGCTACATCTGTAAGTGCAAGTTAAAACTCTACTATGCAAAGCGAAAGGCATTTATCAACAACATCCAGAAACCCTGCCAGCTTTGCTGGGCCCAAGCTCATCTAAGATGGACTGATGCAAAGTGTAAAAGTGTTCTGTGGTCTGACAAGTCCACATTTCAAATTATTTTTGGAAACAACAACGTGACTTTGTAGTTAAAAAGTGTGGGTACTAGACTGGCCTGCCTGTAGTCCAGACCTGTCTCCCATTGAAAATGTGTGGCGCATCATGAAGCCTAAAATACCACAACGGTGACCCCAGATTGTTGGAAAACTTAAGCTGTACATCAAGCAAGAATGGGAAAGAATTACACTTCAAAAATTGGTCTTCTCAGTTCCCAAACGTTTACTGAGTGTTGTTAAAATGAAAGGCCATGTAACACAGTGGAAGGAATGACCACTCTCATAGAAAGACCACATGAGAAACACGGAAGCATCATGCAAGCGAAAAATAGGCTGATCATCGAATCAACATCAAAGAGCGATGAAAATGACATAGAAGTCGTAACTGCTGAGCTCGGAGGAATTACCATCACCTCAGTTTACAAACCACCTCCCACACCCTTCATGATGCCAGAAATACCAACATCTGGAAGACCAAAGATTGTGATTGGAGACTTCAACAGCCACAACACACAATGGGGATTTGCTAATAGCAACGCAGATGGAGATGCAGTGGAGGCATTGGCAGAAATAAACCAGCTAAATGTGATCCACGATGCCAAACAACCAAAGTCATTCAACAGCGGGCGATGGAAAGCAGGATACAACCCTGATATAGTGTTTGCCGGTCATAACATCACCGGAGTCAGCAAGAAGCTGGTATTGGAGCCCCTGACAAAAACCCAACACCGTCTCATTGGCATTACACTCAACGCTGCAATCACCCCAGCCACTGTCCCATTCCGGAGAAGATTCAACTTCGGGAAAGCGAACTGGCCTGGCTTCTAAGAAGACCTCGAAAGGAAGATTGCCCATCTCCCAGCGGACCCCAAAAGCTATGACAACTTCACTAAGCTTGTGCACAAGGCAGCCCGAAAGAACATCCCAAAAAGCTGCCGCACTCAATACATACCTGGACTTGATACCCATAGCAGCAAACTATATGAGCAATACCAACAGCTTTATGAATCTGACCCATTTGCTGAAAGCACCATCAAAGTAGGTGAGGTTCTCATGACTTCCCTATCAGAATGCCGCCAAAGGAAATGGCAAAACCTGATGGAGACAACTGATATGGCGAAAAACAGCAAAAAGGCATGGAGCCGTCAACCCCAACACAGCAACAGTATACCACCACTGCCAACCAAGTTGCTCATCAGCTGCTGCTCAATGGAAAATCCAAAACCAAACAGCCAAGACCAAAGGTAGACCAACTTCAGTACTCCCAAACCACCGGACTGACTGAGCCGTTCTCCCCTGAAGAGCTCAATACCAGCATCAATGCCCTTAAGACTGGTAAAGCCATCGGCCAGAACAACATTTTCACTGAAGAGATAAAACACTTTGGACCTCTGACACGGAAATGGATCCTCAACCTAATGAACAACTGAATGCTGACAAGAACAATCCCAAAGATCTGAAAAAAAACCAGAATCATAGCTCTTCTCAAACCGGGTAAAGATCCATCCCATGCAAAAAGTTTCCGCCCAATCTCCCTGCTATGTCACCCATATAAACTCTTTGAGCGCCTGATCCTCAACAGGCTGGCCCCAGTTGCTGAACCTGCCATCATCCCCAACAAGCTGGATTCCGACCTGGCAAATCCACAACAAGCCAACTTCTGAATCTCACCCAACATATTGAGGATGGGTTTCAGAATGGACTGGTAACAGGTGCCGTCTTCGTCGATCTGTCTGCCGCGTACGACACTGTGAACCACAGCTTCCTCCTAAAAAAGACCCTGGAGATGACAAAAGATTTGGCACTCACGGACCTCATTGGAGTCCTCTTGAAAGACAGGCGCTTCTATGTTACTTTAAACAGCAAGCAAAATCGCTGGCGACGACAGAAGAACGGCCTACCTCAAGGTAGTGTGCTGGCTTTACTACTGTATAACATCTATACCAACGACCAGCCAATGGACCAGAACACAGCACAATTCATATACGCTGACAACCTCTGTGTAACATCTCAAGAGAGTACGTTTGAAGCAGTAGAAGCAAACCTCACCTCAGCTCTACATGAGCTACTCCTCTCCTACGAGCACAACCATCTACACGGAAACCCTGCGAAGACCCAAGTCTGCTCGTTCCATCCCAGGAACCGGGATGCAAACCGACCTCTTAACATCAAATGGTCTGGAACACCACTTGAGAATTGTACCAACCTTGTCTACCTTGGCGTAACCCTGGATCGCACCCTCTCCTTCAAGGAATACATAAAAAACACCAGACTGAAAGTCAGCTCCCGAAACAAAATTTTACGGAAACTGACAAATTTCAAATGGGGAGCCACAGCACACACACTAAGATGTACTGCTTTGGCCCGGTGTTATTCTTTGGCGGAGTATGCATGTCCTGTCTGGGAGAGATCAACCCATGCCAAGAAACTCGACCCAGCACTGAACAACACCTGCCACTTAATCACTGGTTGCTTGAAGCCTACCAACCTGAACAACCTACATCTCATCGCTGGCATTGCCCCTGCAGACGTAAGATGGGAAGTTGCCAGCCAAGTAGAGTTCACAAAAGCTAACAGTGATGAACGCCACCTCCTCTATGGACGTGAACCCTCAGCCGAATTTCTGAAATCAAGGAGAAGCTTCCTCAGCAATGTACAGCCCTTAACAACATCTCGGGAAGAAACTAGACTCCAGCTATGGACACAAAAATTAGAGAAAGACCCCCCTCCTATTGACATGGGAATCCCTCCTTCTGAAGACCTGCTCCCCAGGTCAGAAACACCATGGGTCCAGTGGAAGACACTAAACCGCCTGAGAACAGGAACAGGGCGATCAAAGGCTGCTATGGCCAGATGGGGCTAAAAAAACGGCCCAACCACCTGTGAATGCGGAGAAGAGGACCACACGATGCAGCACTGCCTTGTCTGTCCTCTGCTACCCAACCAGTGCAGCTTAAAAGATCTCGCAGAGTTTAACGACAATGCAAAAGACTGTATAAAGAAATGGGAAACTGTCATATAACCAACCACGTGCTTCAAAGACACGAAAAGAAGAAGAAGTGACTCCAATCATTTTTGTTTTTCACCTTCTGTTTTAAAAATAATACATTTTTAAAGGACTAACCAACACTATATTGCCATTTTGGATGGTGGCGCCCTCTGCTGGCCCACCGGAGACGAGGATGGTGGCGCCCTCTGCTGGCCCACCGGAGACGAGGATGGTGGCGCCCTCTGCTGGCCCACCGGAGAGGAGGATGGTGGCACAGTCTGTTGCTGACCCACCGGAGATTATGGCGCCATCTGTTGCCGGCCCACCGGAGATGATGGCGGCATCTGCCGGCCCACCGGAGATGATGGTGCCGTCTGTCGGCCCACCGGAGATGATGGCGCCATAGGTTGCAGACCCACCGGAGATGATGGCGCCGTAGGTTGCAGACCCACCGGGGATGATGGCGCCGTAGATTGCAGACCCACCAGAGATGATGGCGGCGTCTGTTGTAGACCCACTTGTGTGAGGGGTAGCTGTGCCTCCTCAGCTGCACAGCTACTCATAGCCCCCCCCCCCCCCCTCAAGGGACGGATCCCAGACGTCCCACGAGAAGCCAAAACAAGACAGGGATGGGTGGGAGGGATCACAAAAAGAGGCAAAGCTTTTTTTTGATTCGGCCATCAATGATAGAGCAATGTTAAGTCTCTCTGCCATAGAAATCTCTGCGGGAATCGTGTTAGGAGGCTGGATTATTCTGTCAGAATGAGTTGTTGGTGACAAACCCCAAGATGCAGAGATGGCAGGCTTTGTCCAGGAAAACATGATTTAATGTTCATAAAATAAAGGTAAAAACACAAACCAGGAACTAGGAATAGCCAAAACTGAAAACAGGAACAAGCAAACAGAAAAAACTGGAAACAGCTAATGGCTAACAAGAAAACACGAAACAAAAGAGCTAGGAGAAAGAAAACTACAAATAGCTAACAGGAACAGCTTACCGCTATGACGACAGGTACAAGGACAAGTAGTAGCACAATAGGTAGTAGCTGTAACGATATTGACACGACACGACAGGTAGAAATGACAATAATCCAGCACTGACTGGAGGGAAAGGCAGGTTTAAATAGCAGCTGGCTGATTGACACCAGGTGTGGCCAGGTGCCAATCAGCCGCAGCTGAGGGGAAGCAGCACTCAGGGAGACAATCAGGAAATAATCAAAATAAGAGCGTTGACAGGAAATGACAGAGGAAAAAACTAAACTAAACTAAACTGTCAGGGACAAGCCTGACAGTATGTTCACACTGCAGTGTCCAGTTCAGATTTTTTTTTTGTGATGGCCTTTCACATGCAATCTGACCCGTATGCGGACATGATATCGCACGCACCGCAGTGTTTACAGAAGTAAAAATGGCTGCAACCCCAGTCGGTCTCGTTACTGAAGTATTTGTGGCAATTTTGAGGATTTTGTGCAATAAAGTTAAAATTTTTTCAACCCAATCTTTGCACGGAAAAAAGGAAGAAGACTAGTATTGGGGCTCTGTGAAATTTACGGAATATTTTGCTTCAATGTCTGGTTGAAGAGCGTGTCTGCAGCGAGCAGTCTGAAACAGGAGTGTTGGAACTTTCAAGTGAGTTCCTAAAACAGCATTTTCACCTGCTTTATTTATTTTGTAATCGTCCATTTTAACGAATACGTTATGACGCTTTTTGCTTATCTAGTTCTGCAGGGGTGGCAGCCATACAACCGTCACCTTACCACAGAGGCAGCTGAAGCAACTATATTAACTTACCACCACCATTACAGAGTGAATGTTCTCATAATACAATTGCTGACATTAAAAAATAATGCATCGGAAAGCATTGAGCTATCAGATCACTTCCAAGAGTTGGCATTCAATATGAATACAGTGTGTTAAATGTCCTCTTTAATGAAGTAAAATTGTACCATTAATACACCTGTAACAGAAAAAATAATAATACAAACTATTCTTGCACAAATGCCTTTAAAGCTAACTCAAGATAGCACCAACCCTAGCATGCAAAAGCTAAATGTAACATTTAACGCCAAAGTGGTAGCTTAGACAAACTTGTGTAAAAAATATATTGATACTAAAATGACTTACTTTGTATGTTTAGTAAAGTACCACAGACTTCAAGAACCTACCAGCTCAGCGGTCATTGCTTAAAAAAGGAATGTTGTTTTTCCTTACAGTTTATACTGTTAAAACTATGCAAAGCGAAAACCATTTATCAACAACACCCAGAAATGCCACCGGCTTCGCTGGGCCCAAGCTCATTTAAGATGGACTGATGCAAAGTGGAAAAGTGTTCTTTGATCTGACGAGTGCACATTTCAAATTTTTTTTGGAAACTGTGGACGTCGTGTAAGAGGAAAAGAACCATCCGGACTGGTATTGGCGCAAAGTTCGGGGTGGGGCGGGGGCGTGGTTCTAGAATTCACTGAAAGTGAAGTATTTCTTATATATATATATATATATATATATATATATATATATATATATATATATATATATATATATATATATATATATATACATATATATATATATATAAGAATGTGGCTCAAGCACAGTTTTTTAATTGAGCTGCTGCATTTTTTGGTTGTGTTGTTTATTTCTTTTAAGTACTTCTACATTTCTAAAAGGGTAGTAATGTAATAGAGTGATCTATGTTTGTCTGTTGCCATCTCCTGGTGAATGTTGGCTATAGCGTACTGGGGTTACTTTTTTGTTGGCCAACAATTTACGTGGTGTTGCGCACCTGACGCCAAGTGTGTGAGTCTGTTCTGAAGTCTACAGTAAAGAGACGTACTTCCTCACCTCGCCTGTTTATTGCCTCCAACTCAATATATTACAACAACATTGCTCCATGCGGACCCTCCAGGTCCGCATGGAGCTGGAGGGGGCGTGGCCTCCAGGTCCGCCTGAATTTCGGGAGATTTTTGGGAGAAAATTTGTCCTGGGAGGTTTTCGGGAGAGGCGCTGAATTTCGGGAGTCTCCCGGAAAATCCGGGAGGGTTGGCAAGTATGATGTATGCTTCAAGGACTGTATCCCTTGCAGACTGTATTGTTTTATATTGTAGGAACCAGACATTTAATAACAGAAAGAAACAACCCCTTTTGTGTGAATGAGTACGGGGGAGGGAGATTTTTTGGGTTGGTGCACTAATTAAAGTGTATCTTATTTTTTATGTTGAAAAAAAAAAGGAAAGGCCATGAAACACAGTGGTGAAAATGCCGCTGTGACAACTTTTTTGCAATGTGTTGCTGCCATTAGATTCTAAGTTAATGATCTCTGTTCGAACATTAAATATATTGTCTTTGCAGTCTATTCAATTGAATATAAGTTGAAAAAGGATTTGCAAATCATTGTATTCTGTTTTTATTTAACAATTACACAACGTGCCAACTTCACTAGTTTTGGGTTTTGTATATCCGATCTATTTCCACATACAAAAGAAGCCTGGGTCGGTTATGAAAAATTCAGAATTGCACTGCTCACACCGACTTGGTAAAATCCGATACAGTTCACGTAAGGGCAAAACAATCGTAATCGACCTGCATTGTGTACGCACAAGGCCACCGCTTTCTCTGTGTTTGGGCGCACCAACAAATTAATATAAAATGTGCATGTTTATAAGATGCTCTTACCGGCTGTGTCAAGAAGTGATGATAAAACACTGTGTTTCTACACAGGGCAGCTGCGAAAGCCACAGGGAGCAAACAAATAAATTCATGAATACAATACATACTCAAACAAATAACACCATCTTCGGAATAACAAAAAAGGCATCCTGCTTTGATTAAGTAGCACCGCGTTCATTTCGAGCCTTTTGATTTTCCGGTTTTTTTTCTGAACTAGGCTGCGCTGTTTTCTCCATGAATATGAGAGATTTGCACAGTTGCAATTGAGGTATATAAAACACCATGGGGTACAACTGGAATAATTACATGTCACGTGCAGATGAAATTACATACCATGAAACATTATAGCAACTCTTTCAACACCAGTTTCTCTTAAAACAGCATAACGAGTTTATTGATCAAGACCAGACCTGGGCATTTTGCGGCCCACGGGCCACATCCGGCCCTTTGTGCATCCCTGTCCGGCCCGCGTGAGGCCAATCATAAATTACAAAATACATTTTAAAAAGTATCTATGTTGAGTGTGCAATACAACGGAGCTGCTTTTGTTTTGAAAATTTGAAAAAGGTTATTTGTATTACTTCTGTGTGGACGTATGCGCGTGTGTGATTGTGAGTGAATGTGAACAGCGGCAATCACACATTACAAAATAAAGTTTAAAAAACATATATGTCGTGCGTGCAATATAACTATGCTGCTTTTATTTTGAAAAGTGCTATTTATGGGCGTATGTCCGGGTGTAACCTGTGAGTGAAGGTGCACAGCGACAAGTGATGAGACGCTAAAAAGAGAAAAGTCGATGACGAATGCCGTGTTTCCAACAAGACATGGACTGCCAAGTATTTCTTTACAGAAATTAAAGGTAAAGCCGTGTGCTTAATTTGTGGTACACAGGTTTCTGTGTTTAAAGACTATAATTTGAATCGCGAGGAAGCACGAGTAAAAATACCGGAATCTGCCCGATGAAGAGCGCGCGAGAGAGGCTGATGCGTTGATGGTAAAACTGCAAACCCAACAAGGACTTTTTGCCAAATTTCACACCCCCATAGATGCAGCTGTCGGGACAAGTTTCGTCATTTCTCACAAAATCGCCAGAAAAAGTAAGGCGTTTTCTGACAGAGAGTTTATTAAGGAGTGCTTATTGGACTCTGTTGCGCTGATAATGCCCGGAGACTTTGACTGTTTTTCGCTGGCTTTGGATGAGAGCTGTGATGTATGTGACACCGCCCAGCTGCTCATCTTCTTACGTGGGATAACTACAGACTTTCAAATCACGACGGAGCTGGCAGCCATGCAGTCAATTAAAGAGACAACCACAGGTAATGACTTGTTCACATAGGTAAATGCGTAAAATAATTACATATAAAACCAATATAAAAACCAATATAAAATAAATATGATTAAAAATGATGTTAAACAACAGATGGTTGTCCAAATCTGACGGGGAAAAATGTTGGATAATGCAGGATAAAGTGACAGAAATTAACCCTGTGCAGAAATGGACATGTTTGCATTGTATTATACATCAGGAAGTGTTGTGTAAGACAGTCTTAAAAATAAAACCATCAAAAGCAATCTGCTTTTGTATAAAGTTAAGTTAGGTTAAATGAAATTATTATTATTATTATTATTATTATTAATTATTATTTTTATTATTATTATTATTATTATTATTATTATTTATTCTACGATATATCAAAAATAATATTGAGCAAAATATAATTGAAATATTGTCAGTGTTGTCCTCCAGCAGTGTTCGGGTTGCTTATGCGGCCCCCGGTAAAAATTAATTGCCCACCCCTTATCTAGACCCTCAGCAAAAACTCCACTGTGTATACTGTCATAGGAATAAGTTCCTTTGGCATAATGCAACTGTTCGTCCTTTGTGTTATTTATGCCCTCTTAACCCCACTTGTATAATTTTTTCAGCAGCCTTTAGTTGTACCGGGGGTCAGCAACCCGCGGCTCTTTAGTGCCGCCCTAGTGGCTCCCTGGACCTCTTTCAGAGATGTGTGAAAATGGAAAAAGATGAAGAAAAAAAAAAGTTTTTGTTTTAATATGGTTTCTGTAGGAGAACAAACATGACACAAACCTTCCTAATTGTTAGAAATCCCACTGTTTATGTTATACATGCTCCACTGATGAGAGTATTTGGCAAGCACCGTTTTGTTCCACTAATTTCAGTGATCCATGATCCATCGTCGTTTGTTTACATGTACAACTTTTTCCGATGCTGCCACAGAAATATGTGTTTTTTATGCCACTCCTTCTTTGTCTCATTTTGTCCACCAAACATTTTATGCTGTGCGTGAATGCATAAAAGTGAGTTTTGTTGATTTTATTCATTTGCTGTTGTGCTTATTAGGCATATGTGGTCAATCCATGACTGCAAGCTAATCAATGCTAACATGCTATTTAGGCTAGCTGTATGTAAATATTGCATCATTACGCCTTGTTAGTAGGTATATTTGAGCTCATTTAATTTCCTTCTTTTATGTCCTCTGTGTATTTAATTTATATTTGCATGTCTCATGACACATTATCTGTATGTAATATTGGCTGCTTTTCTCATAGTTGTTTGTGTGCCATGTTGTTCCAGACCACAGCAAACGTTACCCAGCTTGCAAAGATTGTAATAAATTCTATAGAAGAAGAGAGCCCGTCGTTTCCTTAAACTTGGACACACACATCTATACCTTTTGCCATTCTAAGACAGTTATTTCCAGGAGAATAAACATTTTAATACAACATTTCTGTCAACGAAGATTTGCGTCGGCGTTTGATAGTAGGCTAATACACTTACATCATGCGTTGCCTTCATTGTAACACTTATAGAATACTTTTCAAGTCATTTTGATAGTAGTCTAATATAGCTAATATAGACACTTACATCATGTTTTGCCTTCATTATAACACTTATATAAGTGTCACGGCATTCCAATGCGCCCTCATCTTTGCGTCCTGACGAGCGTTCTCTCTCCGCTGCGGGCGTGCCTCTCCACGCCTGCAGACAATCTGCAATCTGTGCCTGCCCGTGATGAACAAGCTGTCTTCATAAGCCTGCTCAATCTGCGATCCCACGCCACTGTTGGCGTACAGTAAGCGATCATCGGATGCTTGATGCAATCTTGCTCTTTCTGTTTTCCCCTCCGTGTTTCAATGTCCTGTTGAGTCGATCCTACTGCAGACCTCCATTCCCGTGTTTTGACGTTGCTGTGTGTCTCGTCATTCCTCGTCGTCGTTCCCCTGCTTCCCGGACTGCCTCTTCGATCTCGACCTCCCACTTGGACCCGGATCTCTTGACGCCCCTCTCTCGTCCTGGATCATCTGCCTGCCCAACGGACTGTCTTCCTGTCTTGTCCCTCCTCTCGCCCAACACAACACTAGGTAACACACACTACAGCTAACCACACACATAGCCACACACCACATACACTTATTAGATCTAGTTCACACTCCATTTCCTTAGTTTATATTACTATTGTTTGATTATTCTATATTTGGTTAATATATATAATAAATACATAGAGCTAAACCATTGTTGCCGTCACCTCCCCTCAGCAACCATAACAATAAGGCTTTTTAAGTCATTTTGATAGTAGGCTAATATAGTTAATATAGACTTTTACATCATGTTTTGCCTTCATTATAACATGTACGTAAGGCTTTTAAATTTTGCGGCTCCAGACAGATTTATTTTTTGAAATTTTTGGTCCAGTATGGGTCTTTCAACATTTTGGGTTGCCGACCCCTGAGTTATACTATGGCCACGGCATGGCTTTATTCGTCACAAAATTATATTAAGGAACATTACATACAGTAGTTGCACTTGATCAATTCATCATGTCCGAAAATGAGTAAGAAGGAAGAAGCAAAGCTTATCTAATAATTTGTTTACAGCAGGTGTCACTATTGTCCAAAATAATAATGATATAGAAAAAGAACAAGTAGGGATGTGTCGATCAACATTTTTAGCCTCAGTCAAGTCCCGGAACGATCTTTTGATAATATATTATGGAACTGAAAATGTTTTGGAACAAGTAACTAAAAACACATTTTTAAAAAGCTTATTTACAAATATTTGATTTGTCTACTATTGTTGTATAGCAGATGATGTGTAGTATTGAATGATACATAGTGTACATGTTTTCACCAAATAATGTAGCTAGTGCCCAGTAACTAAAGCAAAACAACAACTATACTATTAGCTCCCATTTAAATCATTTGAGTTGTGCCCTCTAAGCCGCCCTGAATCCAGAGAATTAAAAACGTTGTAAACATTAACAAAAACTACCAAAAAAATATTTTTATGTAACAACAACAGCAATAAAAAGGAAAATATTGATTTAATCACTTGAACTTAGTCTATATATTGATACTATACAAGTTATCGCCAGTATCAACATATTGATTAATTACCCCTACTTTGCATTATAGCTAGTGTTAGCTTCTTGTGTCATCTTGCTCAGTGTCTTTGTGTGTAAAATGCTTAGCCATTCCTTTCCTCTAGTCCTCCAGTGATAATGGTACATGGAGGAAATGTATATTTGCCGACATGGTGGTAAGGATTATTGTCTTAGAAATTGCTTCACACTGTGAATAGACGACACGTTCGTTGCAGCTTGCTCTCAAATTTTAGCCGATCTTCTGGCAAAACATGCACCCTACTGATATTCTTGCAACTCCTTTATGTTTAAAAAGGAATATGGAAATGTGGCGTATTTTCCCAACTATGGAGTGCACCATCAAAAAATATTAGCCACACCGGATTATAAGCCGCAAGTGTATACGTTGTGAAATTAACTATTTGCACAGAAAGATTTTGTAAATGTTTATTATTAGTTGTTTCCAAACGGTGTCTGTAACACTGCAGTAAAATGGTTAATCAAACAAAACAAAAGTCATCGTCATGGACCCACTACCTGCGGAAGCTAATGGTAAATGGTAAATGGGTTACACTAGCTAGCGATACAATCAGCGAAACAGACTCAATAGCTCCACGGTGACGTTTTGGTGAATTTACTGAGGAATTTGTGAAACTGAAACAATACAAAAATAATGCCATTGTCAGTTAATAATACTAACACAGACACTCGTAAACATGTTAGCATGTTATCTAATGCTAACGAGGCCAGGTTCATTACATTACTATCGCATGTACAAATATGCATGAAAATGGTTTACTAAGTATGACTTGTTTTCGTTATATTGTAAAACTTACTGTAGAAAGGGATTGTGATCAGCGCGCTGCAGGAGTAAAGGTCAACGCCGCTGTCCAAGGTGCTGAAAACAGAGCGCCATCAGACGGGGGTGTGGCATGTGCTGATGGCGAGACACAGCTGGCAGATGATTAGATTGCACAGGTGTTACGTTTTAAACTAATCATTTGTTGTCTTTAACAGTGAGCGGCCGGGTGCAGGAAGAGGAGGAAGTTGGGAGAGAGACTGGAAAGTCTAAAAAGAAAGCAGATTATTTGATGGTGGTGTTGAAAAACATTAAACCTGTTGTAAACTCTATGCGCTTGGCTACTTTGACCTGCATCAGTGGAACCGCAAAATAGCGACTTCTACACTTATGAACCCAGCTTTGAGTGATGAATGATCAATCCATACGAGTAGAACACTATGGGTGACTAAAAGACGGAATGGCATTTTTACTTCCGGTTTAAAGCACTAAACGGAAATAAATACTGCCGACGAGCATCTGCAGTGAGCAAACTTGTCCAAAAGAAGGCGCCATAGCACAAACAATAACACACCATTTCAGTGTACTTGCTTGTGTTTAATAAAAGCTATTAACACAAACTATGTATATACTGTATATATATATATATATATATATATATATATATATATATATATATATATATGCCTACCAACAGAGCTATGCCGCCCCGGTTTAATATATGCATTATTTTCACGGACCGGCTTTCTACGTGTGGCAAGATTAAAACAGCAAAAAAATTAATCTTTGGCTACAATTTGGCCCATGAACATTTTATATGTCCATTAATGTGCACTGTCCCGTTTACTATGACAAATTAGTTGTAATATACTGTACATCTATTAACAATCGTATTGGTGTGTTTATTAATGTACTATAACAAAGGAGTTGTAATATACATCTATTAACAATCTTATTGGTGTGTTTATTAATGTACTATAACAAAGTATTTGTAATAAACATCTATTAACAATATTATTGGTCTGTTTATTAATGTACTATAACAAAATAGTTGTAACATACATCTGTGGAGGGGGGCGTGGCCTGCGGACCTGCAGCAAAGCGGGGTGTGCCAGGACCGGCTTCGAGATCAGCGACAGGTGCGTAAATATCGCCCACCTGGGCCTGCTTATCTAATCACCTGTCGCTCTGTTGAAAGGCAGCAGCCGGGTAGGAGAGAGGTGTTGGAGTTGGAGCAAGAGCGAGAGCGAGCAGGAGACAGAAAAAAAACAATTGCTGAAAAGCACCTAAGAGACTTTATTGCAAAATAAAACTATCTTGTGAACCTGGTCCAGGCTCTCATGTCAGTGCTTGGTGGTCCGAGGAACCCGGAGGGGAGAAACTTCCACAACATCTATTAACAATCTTATTGATGTGTTTATTAATGTACTATAACAAAGGAGTTGTAATATACATCTATTAACAAGTGTATTGGTGTGTTTAGTGAGACAGGCGGAAGTTAAGTCGGAGAAAATGCGGTAGTTTCTAAATAAATTATTATTTCTGTGTGTCCCAGTAGCAAATGCGTCATGAACCGATACGAGTCCCCGGACCGGTGGTTGGGGACCACTGCTATAAAGTATAACTATAACACAAAACATTATCGCTGTTAGCAAAAAAAAAAAAAATCCATAAATTAGCCACACCAGTTTACAAACTGGAGGGTCAAAGCGTAGGAAAAAAGTAGAGTCCAAAATGTACGATATTTGTGTTCCCCTGAAGGAATCTTTTACCAGACTATAATCCAGTGACGTGCGGTGAGGTTGATGGCTGGTGAGGCACTGACTTCATCACAGTCAGATTTACAAACATATGAACCCTAAAGAGTATCTTATTCACCATTTGATTGGCAGAAGTTAACGGTTTATGTTTAAAAGCTCATACCAGCATTCTTCCCTGCTTGGCACTCAGCATCAAGGGTTGGAATTGGGGGTTAAATCACCAAAAATGATTCCCGGGCGCGGCGCCGCTGCTGCCCACTGCTCCCCTCACCTCCCAGGGGGTGAACAAGGGGATGGGTCAAATGCAGAGGACAAATTTCATCACACCTAGTGTGTGTGTGACAATCATTGGTACTTTAACTTAACTTTAACTTTACACATACAAACTGTAGCACACAAATAAGCACATTTAATAAAAAAACTTTATTATGGTCTTACCTTTACTTATAAATTTGCCGCTGTTGTGCTGGATTAATGAACCCCCTGATGGGAGTGTTATATCAACTAAAGCCCTCACTTCAACTTTCCACGTGCAAGATTGAATCTATTTAAAAAAGTGTAACCGAGGGCCCCGCCTCACCTCCCTCTACTGACTGCACGTCACTGGTATAATCTTTAGCCAAGTAAAAACTGGAACACAGTATTGGGACACGGTAAAGCTCAAAATTCGATCGGGAAATATGCAAATGGATTGTCTAACTGTATTTGTGGTATTTGATAGAGCTCTTGTGTTTTGGTATCAAATTGTGGGAACGTACCAAATGGAAGTGTATCTAAATTGTCGTATAATATTAAAAGACTTGAAGAAAAAAAAATGCTCTCTGATAAGTAATCATCAACTTACAGCGTGATTGTTTAAAGAAAATAAGTACAATTCCGGCGGTCGTCTCGAAAATAGAGCCACACAGTTCCTCTCACACTGCAATAAAGAGCTATAAGCTAAAAAGATTAGATTTTAGGAAGAAAATACTAACAACTAGTGAAATTAACTAGCTGCATAGACAGATAATTTCACTTTATAAGACATCCTAAATTAAGATTTGTATATCTTAAAATCAGGACTCTTAAGCTTGATATAAGTATTTTATTTTGAAAACCAGCATTATTCAACTTGCAATTCTAAAGAATTAAGCACCCTCGATGTGTTGCAGGATCTTTAAACAAGTTGTTATATGTGGCGGGGGAACCCAAAATAAGTTATTTAAAATAGTTATTTTCTCAATATGTTTGAACTAGAATAGAAAAACTATAATTATTCATGCTAAAATGTTGATTAGTCCATGACTAGAAATAGGTAAATTGTCACGGCGCGGATTCGAACCCGCTTCCCTCCTGCAACTGAGTGTCACAGTTCCTCCTCTGGCTGCTCGCCCGGACACGCCCCCGCTCACGCTGAGCGCAGTACGCCCACGCAGCGACAAGCCTGCACACAATCGCAATCTGCACACCTGGGACTGATGAGGGCGAGCTGTATAAAGGACAAGTGGACCCAAGGATCCACGCGGGATCTTAGTTACCCTTTGGATACCTTACCTCTTGGTGTAACTGCCTTCCCGAGTCTCCCCTTCGAGATCTCCCGTTGTTTCCCCCCCTGTGTTTTGGACTGCCTTCCTCGTTCCTCGACTCCTCGCTCGCCCCTGGACTCTGATGCCTCTCTCTCGCCCCGGATCACCTGCCTTCCCCATGGACTGCCTCGTTCGCTCTCGTCAACACTTGGTAACACACACTTCAGCTAAATACACACATAGCCCTACACTACACACTCTTGTATTTTGGTCACACACTCCATTCTATAGTTTAGTAGTATTGTTTGTTATTATTATATTTACATTGACTATATATATAATACATTTATGAACATTACTGCCCTCTGGTGTCTGAGCCGTCACATCCCCTTAGTAAAACATAACATAAATATCTCGAAAAACTAGGGACATTTCTAAAAATAAACATTTTAATCTTTGCAATAGGCAAATAATTTGCAGTGCCAAATGTCTTCCCATTTATACCCCTCCAAAATTGGGGGGGGGTGGTCCTTGTCCAATTTGACTCAGGTTTCCATGGTAACTGCTCCTCTGCTAGTTTATCTTGATGAGATTGTGGAATTTTGCCACTTAGCAAATTGAAAAATGACCAAGGTTTCACAGCTTTTAGCAGAATTACAAATGACGGTTAAAAACTACAACATTCTTGTATTTCACAGCAATTAACTGTTGTTTTACAGTAACATACTGTAATAATGCATAAGACATTTCACAGTATATTACCATAACTATTACTATGAAACTATGTGTGGAGGTGAGCGGATGGCCCAGGTGGACCTTGTTATCTAATCACCTGTCGCCTTTATTAGCAGCAGCCGAAACGAGACACGGAGTTGGAGTTGGAGTTGGGAGCTGGAGAGAGAGCGAGAGCGACACGCCAAAACCAGACTGCTGAAAAGCAATTCCAGACTTTTATGTTTAAATAAAAAGACTGTATTCAAACTGTCTACCGGGCTCACGGAGGGTCTTTCGGACGGCAAAGAAATCTTTTACAGTATGCAATTATCAGGAGGAAATTTGCTGTGAAATTACAATAAACGTTTTTACAGTGTACCGTTTTGTGTGATACTGTGTGTGTGTGGCTTTGATAAACTAATCATTTACAGTTGCTGTATACCTTATGATATACTATAATAACTATATAGTCATTATCATGCAGAAATATGATGGGAGGAACAACATATTAATTTGTCAGCACTAAAAATTATAAATTCCTACAGGCATGTTTTGATTGTGTGTCATGTCACACGGCTTCAAATCTGGCAAATTTTGGACAGCTCTATCAGGTTTGTAAGCTCATTTGCATAATGCCCTAATTAAAGCCATAATTTCCAACTTTTAGATGGAGGCCACACTGAGTAAGTGCTGACCTGGAGGTCCAATTTGATTGAAGCGTAATGTTAAGAGCGCCATTCCACATGACATCAAACATTCTAAACCAAATTCTGCACATTTTCTCAAATGACAAAAAACATAAAAAGCCCCCGGCCATTGACGAGCATCTGGCAGACGTTTTCCTTTTTGTCGTGGATCAATTCAAGCATTTTCGGGTGGGGGGGTTGATTATTGCCGAAAATATGCAAAGTGTCACCTGAAGTTGACTGGTAATCAAGTGGTTGTGTATTTTCTGAAGAGGAAAGGCAGACCTTCCTTGAACTTTGTGTCTTTGTATGGAAAAATTAAAGTTTAGGAAAATTATTGGATCGATCACAAACAAGATGATATTTTTCCACCACCTATTATTTACTGAGAGAGGAAAAAAACTGTGGCTACTGTGTAAACATTTTGAAAGAACCAATTCAACTTTGCTGATTACGAATCACAGTTTTCCAGGCTGTAGCATTTGCATTCGGAAATAAATTCTAACCCCGGTGTCAACCTTTGACACAACTACTGGTGGGAGTTTACACGATCAGAAAATCTCTGACAATGCTCAAGTCATATTGATTAGACTGAACCCCAGCCATTTCACACCCCAGCATTGTCCACACCTTCCCAACAAATCCCGATCTGACAGCCCCCCCACGACCAACCAGCCGGGTTCACCGCACCCAGCCATCACCCAGCAAACACTTCACTGGTCTGGATCAAGTCAGGAGGGAGTTGGAAAGGAGCAAGGTCAGGAAGATTACAGGCCCAGATGGCATCAGTTCTAGGATACAAAGATAATGTGCAGACCAGTTAACTGGTGTGGCCCACTACATTTTTAATCTGAGCCTCAGCCTGGAAAAAATCCTCCTGTGTGGTTTCAATCTCTAAAACACCTCACATCAAGGAGTCGAGCCACTTCAGACCTGTTGCCCTGACCTCCCACCTCATGAAAACCACAGAGCGGATCATTCTCAGCCAACTTTGTGCGCAGACAGTGTCAGCAACGGATGCCTTGCAGTTTTCTTTCAACACCATCCAGCCGGCACTACTGCATGGGAAACTGGAAGAGGTGGGAGTCATACTTGCCAACCTTCCCGAATTTTCCGGGAGACTCCCGAATTTCAGTGCCTCTCCCGAAAATATCCCGGGACAACCATTCTCCCGAAAATCTCCCGATTTCCAGCCGGACAACTATATTGGGGGCCTGCCTTAAAGGCACTGCCTTTGGCGTCGTCCCTCACCTGAAAAGGAGACTATTATATATGTCTCCATTATCCATAGGTTTATCTATAATCCATAAAGTAGGCAGGCATGGATCTATTTCTCAGCGTGTGTTTATTCCAGCCGGCACGTTAATACACTGACACACCACATCCGGATTCCCATCATGCATTGCTTCAAAACTACAGCAAGTTGTAATATCCAAAATTTCCAGCCGGACAAACAATATTGGGGGCATGCCTTTAGCGTCCTCTCACCTGAAAAGGAGACTATTGTATATGTCTCTGTTATCCATAGGTTTATGTATAACGGTGGCCGAATGGATATAGTCACTCATGAACGGTCAGAGAAGCACAAAAGGCGGCGGCAATGCAGTATTGTGGGCCACCTTGCAAGCAACATTCGGTTCTCATTTGCGGATGTTTTCAACAAATCCGTGAAGGATATGTTCCCGGATTCAGAGAAAGGTAGGTGTTATTTTTTTTTTAAGTAAACAGCAAGTACAGCACAGTTAGTAGAACAACTGTGTGTTTCATTACTGTTTACTGTACTGTATCTATATATATATATATATATATATATATATATATATATATATATAAATATAAGAAATACTTGAATTCCAGTGAATTCTAGCTATAAATATACTCCTCCCCCTAAAGCCCGCCCCTCCAGCCCCGCACCTCCCCTACCCCGCCCACCCTCCACCCTCCCAATCTCCCGAATTCGGAGGTCTCAAGGTTGGCAAGTATGGTGGGAGTGGACCATCACCTGGCTGTATGGATCATTAACTACCTCATCGACAGGCTGTTCTTCCGATGTCGTAGTTTTCAGCACAGGAGCTCCCCAAGGGACAACGCTCTCACCTTACCTGTTCACCCTCTAAACCTCAGACTTCAGGTATGACTCCAACCGCTGCCATCTGGAGAAGTTCTTGGTGACTCTGCAATCGTTGGATATGTGTCTGAGGGGAGCGAGCAGGGATACTGAGAAGTCATCTCAAACTTTGTCGATTGTTGTGGACGTAATCACCTGAAATTAAACACCAGTAAAACAAAAGAGCTTACGATTGACTTTCAGCGGTTTGCTCCACCACCCACACGGGTGAAAAAACCCAGGAATCAGACAAAAAAATAGTGGACTCAATTAATTACCTGGGTGTTTACCTCAACAATAAAGTGGACTGGACTCACAATGTAAAAGCTTTGTACGAGAAAGGTCAAAGTCGGCTACACCTCTTAAGGAGACAGATCATTCGGAGTGTGCAGGTCACTGCTGCACACATTTTACCACACTGTGGTGGCTTCTGCGATGTTTGCTGGGGTTGGGGCAGCACATTCAGAGACAGGTACAGACTTAATAAACTGATTAAGAGAGCTGACTCCGTCCTCGCAGAGTTTATTTTGTTGACTATACATTTTCGTGGTAGTTATCATCAACGATGTATTTTACCATGACTAAAATTGGACGATAACGAATCACAACAAAAGCACATTGACAAAAATAATGACAAATGTAATTGACAATTTAGTCGACAAATAAAAACGACACAAAAATGTTGACTGAGATGAAATCTAATCACAGTTCATTTGTCTTAGGCGGGTGGGACAAGTTATGTAATCAAAGATTGCATGTGGGATGGGGCGGTGGATAAATCCCGAAGGAGTTCAATCAGAACTATTGTCTTTGTATCGCTGCAGTGTTTAGACTTTTTACTGGGAAAACAAGACCGTATTGTAGGGATGTGACAATAAACGTTATTAATGACGACCGCAGCAAAACTACCGACCGTTAGTACTACCTTTTCATTTAAAACGATCAAAAAACCGAGATTGATGACTGCACTTTGAAAAACTCAGAAACAACAAAACCCAATCTATATTTCTATAAACACATCACTGCCCGAGCAACTAAGATATTCAATTGTGCACATTCATTCTACAAGTTGTGCTTTCTTCGACCGGAATTATGATGATTGATGCTCCTAAGGACCGCTGAACCGAGTAGGACAGACACAATGCCCCTGTCAGAAATAATAATAATAGATGTTCTTTGTTACGCACTTCTCATTTAAACACATCTTGAAATGCTACAGTACAAACCAATATTTAAAGTTAAAGTTGAAGTTAAAGTACCAATGATTGTCACACACACACAAGGTGTGGCGAAATTATTCTCTGCATTTGACCCATCACCCTTGATCACCCCCTGAGAGGTGAGGAGAGCAGTGAGCAGCAGTGGTGGCCGCGCCCGGGAATCATTTTGGTGATTTAACCCCCAATTCCAACCCTTGATGCTGAGTGTCATTAATATAGAGATCCTGACCTCATGGTAAACTACCGACCGGTGTCCCACCTTCCCTCTATTTCGAAAATCCTCGAACAAATTGTCGCACAGCAGCTAAATGAAAACTTAGTGTCACAATCTCTGTGAACCTTTTCAATCACTCTACGGAGACAGTCCTCGCAAAAATGACTAATGATCTACTGCTAACGATGAATTCTGATGCTTCATCTATGTTGCTGCTTCTTGATCTTAGCGCTGCTTTCGATACCGTCGATCATAATATTTTATTAGAACGTATCATAACACGTATTGGTATGTCAGACTTGGCCTTGTCGTGGTTTAACTCTTATCTTACTGCCAGGATGCAGTGCGTCTCCCATAATAATGTGACCTCGGACTATGTTAAGGTAACGTGCGGAGTTCCCCAGGGTTCGGTTCTTGGCCCTGCACTCTTTAAGACTTACATGCTGCCGCTAGGCGACATCATACGCAAATACAAATACGGTGTTAGCTTTCACTGTTTTGCTGATGACACCCAACTCTACATGCCCCTAAAGCTGACCAACACGCCGGATTGTAGTCAGCTGGAGGCGTGTCTTAATGAATTTAAACAATGGATGTCCGCTAACTTCTAGCAACTCAACGCCAAGAAAACGGAAATGCTGATTATCGGTCCTGCTAAACACCGACATTTATTTAATAATACAACCTTAACATTTTACAACCAAACAATTACACCAGGCGACTCAGTAAAGAATCTGGGTATTATCTTTGACCCAACTCTCTCGTTTGAGTCACACATTAAGAGTGTTACTAAAACGGCCTTCTTTCATCTCCGTAATATCGCTAAAATGTGTTCTATTTTATCCACTAGCGACGCTGAGATCATTATTCATGCGTTCGTTACGTCTCGTCTCGACTACTGTAACGTATTATTTTCGGGTCTCGCTATGTCTAGCATTAAAAGATTACAGTTGGTACAAAATGCGGCTGCTAGACTTTTGACAAGAACAAGAAAGTTTGATCATATTACGCCTATACTGGCTCACCTGCACTGGCTTCCTGTGCACTTAAGATGTGACTTTAAGGTTTTACTACTTACGTATAAAATACTACACGGTCTAGCTCCAGCCTATCTTGCTGATTGCATTGTACCATATGTCCCGGCAAGAAATCTGCGTCAAAGAACTCCGGCTTATTAGTGATTCCCAGAGCCCAAAAAAAGTCTGCGGGCTATAGAGCGTTTTCTATTCGGGCTCCAGTACTCGGGAATGCCCTCCTGGTAACAGTTAGAGATGCTACCTCAGTAGTAGAAGTATTTAAGTCCCATCTTAAAACTCATTTGTATACCTAGCCTTTACATAGCCCCCCCTTTTTTAGACCAGTTGATCTGCCGTTTATTTTATTTTCTCCTCTGCTCCCCTCTCCCTTGTGGAGGGGGAGACACACAGGTCCGGTGGCCATGGATGAAGTGCTGGCTGTCCAGAGTCGGGACCCGGGGTGAACCGCTCGCCTGTGCATCGGTTGGGAACATCTCTGCGCTGCTGACCCGTCTCCGCTCGGGATGGTTTCCTGCTGGCCCCACTATGGACTGGACTCTTACTATTATGTTGGATCCACTATGGACAGTAAGGTTAGTGTGAAATGTACTTATTGTTACATTCATGGAGTGTGGGTCTAGTTCTGAATTTAGTTTTTGAGATGCTCTGCAATTGTCACGGCCCGGGCGCATGCCAATGTGCATTCATCAATGAAACCCGCGGACCGCACCTCGGGCCACGGCCACGACCGCTCATCTCCTGCACGCGACACTTTGGCGGCAGCAAGCAGCTGCAATCGATCAGCACTCAGCGCACCTGTCGTTGATGGTCTTCCTGGGCTTCTTAAGCCAGTGGAGACCTGCGTTCCGGGCCAGAACGTAATCATCTGTTCCGTAAGCGATCATTCAGCTCCATGCAACCTTGCTTTGCTCTCTGTGTTTTCTTCCACGTCGTATTGATTGTCTCTCCTTATTGCTCCAACTGCAGACCTACCTTCCTGCGTTGACAAGCTGTGTGTCTCGTCTTTCCTTGTTCCCTTGGCTTCCCCGGCTGCCTTTTGGATCTCGACCTCTCGCTTGGACACAGACTTCGAGGCCTCTCTATCGCCCTGACTACCTGCCTACTCACGGATCTCCAAGCTTGTCTTGTTCCCCCCCTGGACTTCCTCACCTCTCGCTCAACACTCCGAGTAATACTCATTAATTCCTACCCATAGTCTCACACCATACACTCTTGAATTTTTGTCACACTCCATTCCCTTGTTCATTGATATTATTGTTTCGTTATTATATATATATATATAGTATATATATTGTAAATTATAGAGTTAAATACAACTCCCTTGTTGTCTGTGCCGTCAACTCCTCCTGTACGTAACAGCAATAATCTTAATGAAAGTGGTTTTAAGAATTTTTTTTAAAGATGTTTTATACTTAGAATTTCACTATATTTTAGTCAACAAAATTTGCTGGAATTTTGGATGACTAAAACTTGAATACATTTTTGTCAAAAGACGATGACTCAAACTAGATTGAAATATGTGGTTAAAATGAACACAGCGTCTTAACTGCCCACTAGACAGCATTGACTGAAAAAGGCTAACCAAGTTGACATCCATAATATCCAATCTCTCTCACCCCATGCACGGCACTGCGGAGGCCCTTTGTGGCTCCTTCAGCAACACACTGTTACATCCACAGTGCAAGAAGGATCGCCACCGGAGCTCCTTTCTACCCACAGCCATAGGACTTGAAAACACAGCTATGTGATTACTGAGATTGTTTTTCTGTTTGTTTTATTTTATACATATATACGTAGTAGTGCATAATATATAGTACTTAATATAATTGCTTTGTTTTATTTTTCAATATGTTTTACTTCTGCGACTGTTTGTAAAAAAAAAAACCCTGCACTGCAACAACGTAATTTCTCCATTGTGGGATGACAAAAAAAAAAAATCCTATCCAGTTCAGGATGTGGAGTGTATTATATCCCAAAACTGGTTTTGCTTTATTGAAAACTGCGATACTTCTTGATGGTTTGGTTTCTACGTTTGGCTTCAAACTGATTTTCTCGTCAATTATATTCATATGAAGGCTAGTGAGAGAGTAGATGTACAGTATTTAAGCGTTGCAATATGTTCTTCTATTTACTATTTACGTATTTTCTTCTCATTTCAATTTTGGTTTTTTTATTGCTGTTTTACATCATGCTGGTCTCTGGCGTCCACGTGCATTTTGTTGTAGCTGCAGTACTATTAGTGATAATATATTTTTTATGAAGGTTAAAATACAGGAGATTTACAAGGAACTATTCAAAGCAGAGACCGGTGGGAAAAAAGGGCCGAATCCATCAGTTTCCCAGGAAAAAACAAGAGACATTATAGCTATGTACATAACTCCGGTTGGAATGTGGCTTCATGAAGTTCATGAAAAAATAAAAATACAAAGCAAGCAATGAATTTCACCGGGTGTCATTGCAACACACACAAACACCGGTCTCTGTGGAGGACTATAATAACAATAAATCAGTGCTTCTCAATCATTTTCTGTTACACATTCCCCCCTCCAGGAAGAGGAAAGCACTTTGCCACCCCCCACCCTCCACCCACCCACTCTACACACAGTTGAAAAGGGGTTCATATGGCCCTATTCATTATGGTTTACTTGACACGTGAAACGTGACGAATTGGGGGATGCATTATCCACTTGAGCCGTCAGATGGCATGAGAGGTTTGAATATCTTAAAATGTGTTTTGAGGCAATTCCAACTCAGTTGCTACGTAGAGTCGCACTTTCCATCATTTTCAGCAGACTGCATTGCAAAATAACTAGCCTCACGTGAGATCCACCCAGGAATGGGGCCATGTAAACTCCTTAAATACTGTAGTATCATTTGTTGATTAAATTGTTTTAAGTACAGCACTACAAAACATTGTATGTTTGTTAACGTAAAAGAAAACAATAAATGAATATAAATATATATCATATAAATAAATCAACTTAAAACAAAAAAATAATGTGTTAACATATTTTTTATGCTTACAATAAAAAAAATATTTAAAGTGAACTAATCTGCCTGAAATATTAAAAAAAGTATCTTTATTTAAACTATAAATATTTTTTGACCGACTTAAACCATTTCATACTGAAAAATAAAATAAAATAAACTCAAAAAGTAATAATTAATTCTAATTGATCTGGAGCACAACATGAAAAACACTTTAAAGTACAAAACAAAAATTAATAGAACAATGTGTGCTTATTTATTATTATTTTTAATCAAAATGAAGAAGTCATGGTTAATGGTACATTGAGCACGTTTTGTAGTGCACAGCTTTTCAAAGCGGAGTTTGAAGCACGATACTGATAAAGCACGTTCCACCGGGTTCACACGCGTTGACCCTGGCATCACACCGCACCCACCCAGTGGGGCCTGGCCCTTTATATGAGAAGGACTACATCATCAATCACAGAAAAAGACAAAGCTGGAGGGAGTGCTGATTACATCAAAAAAGGAAACACATTATTTAAAGAAAAAATACATATTTTTTTAATTGTATGGATTAAATAAAAGCCTGCCTGTGTAATCAGTGGCAGAAGCGTCTACCTCAGGACTCTTGAGTGCTTCCTCGTTGGCTGAAAACCTGTCAAAACTTTTTCAAAAGTGAATTAAAAAAAAAAATACATGTGTAATTTGTCAGTTAGCAACAGAGATGGCTCTTTGAAGGGAACAGGATCATAAAACGCTGTTTTGTTTTTTTAAGTTGCTCAAAATACAAGCTCGTTATTAGTTGTTGTTGTTTTTAATCAAGGAAACTATCACTGGTTGTAGTTATAAGATCATACGTGGATCAGAATAATTACAGATTTACGCCAGTATTGGTGGTTTTAATTCTGAAATGATGACTGTTTATATATTATAAATATTCAATAAGAGGTTGTCATTTAATATCATTTAAAACTATTTTGAATTTTACCTCACTTAAAGCACGTGGTAGGACAAGAACATTTTAATGATGCATAAAAACACGCATAAGTGAGAATAAAATGTATGAAAACAACATTATAAATGGAGTTGTTATGTGTACAGGAGGAAGGAGACGACACAGACAGGAGGGACGTATATATTAAAATATATATACAGGGTACAGGGTATTTTTTTATTTTTTTATTTCTGTCACAAAAAAATACAATCATGTGTGCTTACGGAGTGTATCCCTGCAGAATGTATTGATCTATATTGATATACAGAGGTGTGGACTCGAGTCACATGACTTGGACTCGAGTCAGACTCGAGTCATGAATTTGATGACTTTAGACTCGACTTGACAAAATGTAAAAAGACTTGCAACTCGACTTAGACTTTAACATCAATGACTTGTGACTTCACTTGGACTTGAGCCTTTTGAATTGACATGACTTGACATGACTTGCTACTTTCCCCAAAACCCAAAGATGAAAAAGTTATTCGGGAGCGCTCCGTATTTTTCATTGTGTACTTGTCTATCAGCGTTGCGTGTGTCAGCTGGTGTGGTCTCAGTACAACAGCCAATCAAATTAGATCTACTTTGTTTTCATCACACAGCATCAAATTGCAGGACAACCAACGAAGAAGACATGTCCAAACCACACGCCAGTGAACAAAAAATGATACCTAAAATAATTTTGTTTGGGTATAAAAATTACGAGGTGGTCAACACAAAACGGTTTGCAGTATGCAACACATGCGGTTCGAAAATTACTGATGGAGAGGCAACAACTTCCAACTTCGTCCGGCATTTGAAGTTGCACAAAGAACGGTAAGTTTTGAATGTAAGATAACGTTTATTGGCTAAGTAACGTGACTTTTATTTGCTGTGTAGTTAAATCAGTGAGGCTGTAAACTCACTGCTAACGTTATAACGTTATTGCAAACACGGGAATCTGTTGCAGTTCACTACCTTATTCATACTTTTTGTTCAGTGATTTTTTTCAAGCAGGGTTACGTTAGTCAATATATCACACGTAACGTTAGACGGCGGTCAGCAGCACCGCGTATTTTAGCCACCTAAAAAAAGACGAAAGTAGTAAAATAAAGGTCAGTTAAAATGTATACTATATTATGAATATGTGTACCGTTTTAGCTAGCTTTCTGACATACTGTTGGTTGTTTAAATGATAAATGATAAATGGGTTGTACTTGTATAGCGCTTTTCTACCTTCAAGGTACTCAAAGCGCTTTGACACTACTTCCACATTTACCCATTCACACACACATTCACACACTGATGGAGGGAGCTGCCATGCAAGGCGCTAACCAGCACCCATCAGGAGCAAGGGTGAAGTGTCTTGCTCAGGACACAACGGACATGACGAGGTTGGTACTAGGTGGGGATTGAACCAGGGACCCTCGGGTCGCGCACGGCCACTCTCCCACTGCGTTTACCTCAGGGGTCCCCAACCACCGGGCCGCGGCCCGGTACTGGTCCGTGGATCGATTGGTATCGGGCCGCACAAGAAATAATTCTTTTTTTTTTCTTTTTTTAATTAAATCAACATAAAAAACACAAGATACACTTACAAGTAGTGCACCAACCCAAAACAACTCTCTCCCCCCTTTTGTTCTGGGCATTGAACATGAAGACTCTTCCTTCACTGTTCCGAGTGGCCATGAGAGTCTTGGCAGTGCCTGCCTCCAGTGCTCCAGTGGAGCGAGTTTTCAGCCATGGTGGCATCGTACTACGCCCCCATCGTGCACAAATGACTGACAGACTCTTGGCTAATTTGGTCTTTTGCAAATGCAATGCAGCATAGGGCCCTGACATATAAAAAGTACAACTTTTTTGTTATGTTCACGTATATGTCATGTTTTTTCAATGTTAACACTTTTGTACAAATAAGTACATTTGCACTTTATTTTTCAATGTGTTTGTTCTGTAAAGGAATGAGTTAATGTTTAAAATGACTGGTTAATAGTGCTATTATAAAGTGCAATGTCAGCACAATTTTCTTTTCCTGCAATTTAAAATGCACTTGTTTTAATAAATAAATACAGCGTTTGAAAAGCATACACAATCTGTGTTAATATATTAGTCTGTGGTTAAAAGGACTTGAAAGGACTCGAAACTCAAAATGCAGGACTTAGGACTTGACTTGAGACTTTCCAGTCTTGACTTTGGACTTGACTCGGGGCTTGCCTGTCTTGACTCGGGACTTGACTCGGACTTGAGGGCAAAGACTTGAGACTTACTTGTGACTTGCAAAACAATGACTTGGTCCCACCTCTGTTGATATATAATGTAGGAACCAGAAATAATAATAACAGAAAAAAACAACCCTTTTGTGCGAATTAGTGTGAATGGGAAGTTTGGGTTGGTGCACTAATTGTAAGTGTATCTTGTGTTTTTTATGTTGATTTAAAAAATAAATAAATACATGAAATAAAAATGTATTTTTATTTTTATTTTTTATTTTTATTTCGTATTATTTCTTGTGCGGCCCGGTACCAATCGATCCACGGACCGGTACCGGTGGTTAGGGACCACTGCTCTAAAACACCTTCAAAACCCTCCATCAACGTTTTATGTACACACCACATGTATATATATAATGTACAAACCCCGTTTCCATATGAGTTGGGAAATTGTGTTAGATGTAAATATAAACGGAATACAATGATTTACAAATCCTTTTCAACCCATATTCAATTGAATGCACTACAAAGACAAGATATTTGATGTTCAAACTCATAAACTTTATTTATTTTTTTTGCAAATAATAATTAACTTAGAATTTAATGGCTGCAACATGTGCCACAGTAGTTGGGAAAAGGTATGTTCACTACTGTGTTACATCACCTTTTCTTTTAACAACACTCAATAAACGATTGGGAATTGAGGAAACTAATTGTTGCAGCTTTGGAAGTGAAATTCTTTCCCATTCTTGTTTTATGTAGAGCTTCAATCGTTCAAAAGTCCTGGGTCTCCGCTGTCTTTTTTTCCCCTTATAATGCGCCACACATTTTCGATGGGAGACAGGTCTGGACTGCAGACGGACCAGAAAAGTACCCACACTCTTTTTTTACGAAGCCACGCTGTTGTAACACGTGCTGAATGTGGCTTGGCATTGTCTTGCTGAAATAAGCAGGGGCGTCCATGAAAAAGACGGCGCTTAGATGGCAGCATATGTTGTTCCAAAACCTGTATGTACCTTTCAGCATTAATGGTGCCTTCACAGATGTGTAAGTTACCCATGCCTTGGGCACTAATGCATCCCCATACCATCACAGATGCTGGCTTTTGAACTTTGTGTCGATAACAGTCTGGATGGTTCGCTTCCCCTTTGGTCCCGATGACACGATGTCGAATAGTTCCAAAAACAATTTGAAATATGGATTCGTCAGACCACAGAACACTTTTCCACTTTGCATGAGTCCATCTTAGATGATCTCGGGCCCAGAGAAGCCGGCGGCGTTTCTGGATGTTGTTGATAAATGGCTTTCGCTTTGCATAGTGGAGCTTTAACTTGCACTTACAGATGTAGCGACCAACTGTATTTAGTGACAGTGGTTTTCTGAAGTGTTCCTGAGCCCATGTGGTGATATCCTTTAGAGATTGATGTCGGTTTTTGATACAGTGCCGTCTGAGGGATCGAAGGTCACGGTCATTCAATGTTGGTTTCCGGCCATGCCGCTTACGTTGAGTGATTTCTCCAAATTCTCTGAACCTTTTGATGATATTATGGACCGTAGATGTTGAAATCCCTACATTTCTTGCAATTGCACTTTGAGAAACGTTGTTCTTAAACTGTTTGACTATTTGCTCACGCAGTTGTGGACAAAGAGGTGTACCTCGCCCCATCCTTTCTTGTGAAAGACTGAGCATTTTTTGGGAAGCTGTTTTTATACCCAATCATGGCACCCACCTGTTCCCAATTAGCCTGCACACCTGTGGGATGTTCCAAATAAGTGTTTGATGAGCATTCCTCAACTTTATCAGTATTTATTGCCACCTTTCCCAACTTCTTTGTCACATGTTGCTGGCATCAAATTCTAAAGTTAATGATTATTTGCAAACAAAAAAAATGTTTATCAGTTTGAACATCAAATATGTTGTCTTTGCACCATATTCAACTGAATATGGGTTGAAAATGATTTGCAAATCATTGCATTCCGTTTATATTTACATCAAACACAAATTCCCAACTCATATGGAAACGGGGTTTTTAGTAACAGACACCTTCATAACAATTTTTTTAGACTTTTAACATCAAAACTGTTGTCCCCATTATGATGTGCCATGCTGTTTTTAAATTATTGTAAGTTTTAAACTATAGAAAGTATCTCAATGGTTGAAATCTGTACTTTTGAGTGTTATACAAGTTATTATGGTTATCTAAGCAGCTCAGACGAGGAATAAAAACAGAGTGGGCGGGGTTTGTTTTCATAGCAGCCAGCCCAAAACACATGTCAAGAACAGATGCGGAAGCAAATTTTTTACAACACATTTCTGCATAAAAGTGATAAAATATTATATTGTAGGTGTTTATTACACTTTGCATTCATATTTTGCTGTTTGTTACATTTTTGTTGTGTTTTGCTTAATTGTAAATGATGTCCATCGAGGAGCTGGTCTGAGAAGTAAAAGAGGAGCAATGTTCATATGTTGTTAATATTCAGTGTTTTATCATTGATAGTTAATATTGTAAATCCCACTTTCTCTATTTCAATGTACATTTTGAGTGTCCCATTCAGTAAAAAAACTGTAAAATTCAGTTTTTTTCTTTTTTGAGGCGGTCTGTCATAACTTTTTTAGAATTCTATCGGACATTGTGAACCCGAACGGTATACGCGGTAACAAATGGATGGATGGATTGGGACTTTTGGTATTAGTGTTCCCGAACAAAAGGAACCCAAACACACATACTGTAGAGCATATTTTTACAGCTAAATCAATCAATCAATGATTATTTATATAGCCCTAAATCACAAGTGTCTCAAAGGGCTGCACAAGCCACAACGACATCCTCGGTTCAGATCCCACATCAGGGCAAGGAAAAACTCAACCCAGTGGGATGACAATGAGAAACCTTGGAGAGGACCGCAGATGTGGGTGACCCCCGACTCTGGACAGCCAGCACTTCATCCATGGCCACCGGACCTGTGCCCCTCTCTCCCAGAGCAGAAAAGAAAAGAAACGGCAGATCAACTGGTCTAAAAAGGCGGTCATTTAAAGGCTAGAGTATACAAATGAGTTTTAAGATGGGAATTAAATGCTTCTTCTGAGGTAGCATCTCTAACTGTTACCAGGAGGGCATTCCATAGTACTGGAGCCCGAATATAAAACACTCTATAGCCCGCAGACTTTTTTTGGGCTCTGGGAATCACTAATAAACTGGAGTTCTTTGAACGCATATTTCTTAAAGGGACATATGGTACAATACAATCGGCAAGATAGGATGGAGCTAGACCGTGTAGTATTTTATACGTAAGTAGTAAAACCTTAAAATCACATCTTAAGTGCACAGGAAGCCAGTGCAGGTGAGCCAGTATAGGCGTAAAATGATCAAACGTTCTTGTTCTTGTCAAAAGTCTAGCAGCCGCATTTTGTATATTTGTAAATGTGTATATATAATTTATACACGTGTACACATTGGCCCCCCCAGACACATTTTTTCTCTCAATGTGGCCCCCGAGTCAAAACACACACAGCTAAATGAGCTGAAATGGCCAAAAATTGCCCCTCTGGCATTTGGGAGTTTCCTAAATGTCACACATTAAACTGATTTATGTTTGGACGGAATTTAAAGTGCACACTGCGTCCAGGACTGATGAAGTTTCAGATCCACCAATCGGCGACCAGATGTTACCGAACCAGCACCTCCAAAGTCGCACCTCGATGTTTGCGATGAATAATAACATTGGCAGTGAGGAGTTTTATTCCGACCAAAGCATGTCAGCCTTGCCCTGCTGGCGCCGCATCACTGGGGCTGCATGTGTGTGTTTAATTAGTGTTGTGAACTGACAGTCTCGCTGCTCCAACTTCCTTGATGTTCGCTGGTTGCCGTTGGCTCGGCTGACCGAATCATCATGGCCGGCCACAGAGGGGACGGGGCTTGGTTTTCAAAGCCTTTCGCTCTGACGATTCGCTGTGCATCCACGAGATTGATCATGGTGGTTTATCTGCGGCAACATGTGCTTCATCCCTTCACATTTGGAGGCGGGTGGCTCGCCCCAGGCGTCGTGTCCGGCGACACTGGCTCTGGCTGAAGCACCACGGAGAGAACTGAGGGAGGGAGGGGACACCATGACCGCTATCGAGCCACGGTCCGTCAGAAGGAGGCCTGTGGCTCCCTGGTGATGAAAGCCGCAGCAAGACCGAATAGATGAATGTGCATGTGTGACCGAGAGAAGAAAAAGATAAGATCAGTCGGCATTAAGCGGATGGTTTGCCCTGCGGTTTAGTAGGGCTTTGACACTATTAAACCCAAATTATTTCTTATCTTTTGGAATTGTAGTTTGTATAGTATAGGCCAGGGGTCGGCAACCCAAAATGTTGAAAGAGCAATAATGGACCAAAAATACAAAAAAGAAAATCTGTCTGGAGCCGCAAAAAATTTAAAGCCTTATTTAAGTGTTAAAAAAAAATAAAAGCCTTATATAAGTGTTATAATGAAGGCAACACATGATGTAAGTGTCTATTTTAGCTATATCAGCCTACTATCAAAATTACTTTAAAAGTCTTATACAAGTGATATAATGAAGGCAACACATGATGTAAGTGTCCATATTAGCTATATCAGCCTACTATCAACATTCATTTAAAAGTCGTATATAAGGGTTATAATGAAGGCAACACATGATGTAAGTGTCTATATTAGCTATATCAGCCTACTATCAAAATTACTTTAAAAGTCTTATACAAGTGATATAATGAAGGCAACACATGATGTAAGTGTCTATATTAGCTATATCAGCCTACTATCAACATTCATTTAAAAGTCGTATATAAGGGTTATAATGAAGGCAACACATGATGTAAGTGTTTGTATTAGTTTTATTAGCTTACTATCAAAATGACTTTGAAAGTCTTATATAAGTGTTATAATGAAGGCAACATATGATGTAAGTGTCTATAATAGCTATATAAGCCTACTATCAAAATTAATTTAAAAGTTTTATATACGTGTTATAATGAAGGCAACACATGATGTAAGTGTCGAATTTAGCTATATCAGCCTACTATCAAAATTAATTTAAACGTCTTATATAAGTGTTATAATGAAGGCAACACATGATGTAAGTGTTGGTATTGGTTTTATTAGCCTACTATCAAAATGACTTTGAAAGTGTTATATAAGTGTAATATTGAAGGCAAACATGATGTAAGTGTCTATATTAACTATAATAGCCTACTATCAAAATGACTTTAAAAGTCTTATATAAGTGTTATAATGAAGGCAAAACATGATGTAAGTGTCTATATTAGCTATATCAGGCTACTATCAAAATTACTTTAAAAGTCTTATACAAGTGTTATTATGAAGGCAACACAAGATGTATGTGTCTATATTGGCTATATCAGCTTACTATCAACATTACTTTAAAAGTCTTATATAAGTGTTTTAATGAAGGCGACACATGATGTAAGTGTCTATATTAGCTATATCAGCCTACTATCAAAATTACTTTAAAAGTCTTATATAAGTGTTATAATGAAGGCAACACATGATGTAAGTGTCTATATTAGCTATATCAGCCTATTATCAAAATGACTATAAAAGTGTTATGTAAGTGTTATAATGAATACAACACATGATCCATCCATCCATCCATTTTCTACCGCTTGTCCCTTTTGGGGTTCGCAGGAGTTGCTGGAGCCTATCTCAGCTGTATTCGGGCGGAAGGCAGTGTACACTCTAGACAAGTCGCATTAGCCTATTATCAAAATGACTTTAAAAGTCTTATACAAGTGTTATAATGAAAGCAACACATGATGTAAATGTCTCTATTAGCGATATCATCCTACTATCAAAATGACTTTAAAAGTCTTATATAAGTGTTATAATGAAGGCAACACATGATGTAAGTGTCTATATTAGCTATATCAGCCTACTATCAAAATTAATTTAAAAGTCTTATATAAGTGTTATAATGAAGGCAAACCATGATGTAAGTGTATGTATAAGCTATGTTAGCCTACTATCAAAATGACTTTAAAAGTATTTTATAATTGTTATAATGAAAGCAAAACATGATGTAAGTGTCTATATTAGCTATATCAGCCTACTATCAAAATTATTTTAAAAGTCTTATATAAGTATTATAATGAAGGCAACACATGATGTAAGTGTCTATATTAGCTATATCAGCCTACTATCACAATTACTTTAAAAAAGTCATGTAAGTGTTATAATGAATACAACACATGATCCATCCATCCATCCATTTTCTACCGCTTGTCCCTTTTGGGGTCGCGGAGGGGTGCTGGAGCCTATCTCAGCTGGATTCGGGCGGAAGGCGGTGTACACCCTGGACAAGTCGCATTAGCCTATTATCAAAATGACTTTAAAAGTCTTATATAAGTGTTATAATGAAAGCAACACATGATGTAAGTGTCTATATTAGCTATATCAGCCTACTATCAAAATGACTTTAAAAGTCTTATATAAGTGTTATAATGAAGGCAACACATGATGTAAGTGTCTATATTAGCTATATCAGTCTACTATCAAAATGTATTTAAAAGTTGTATGTAAGTGTTAAAATGAAGGCAAACCATGATGTAAGTGTCTATATAAGCCAGAGGTGGGACCAAGTCATTGTTTTGCAAGTCACAAGTAAGTCTCAAGTCTTTGCCCTCAAGTCCGAGTCAAGTCCCGAGTCAAGACAGGCAAGCCCCGAGTCAAGTCCAAAGTCAAGACTGGAAAGTCTCAAGTCAAGTCCTAAGTCCTGCATTTTGAGTTTCGAGTCCTTTCAAGTCCTTTTAACCACAGACTAATATATTAACACAGATTGTGTATGCTTTTCAAACGCTGTATTTATTTATTAAAACAAGTGCATTTTAAATTGCAGGAAAGAAAATTGTGCTGACATTGCACTTTATAATAGCACTATTAACCAGTCATTTTAAACATTAACTCATTCCTTTACAGAACAAACACATTGAAAAATAAAGTGCAAATGTACTTATTTGTACAAAAGTGTTAACATTGAAAAAACATGACATATACGTGAACATAACAAAAAAGTTGTACTTTTTATATGTCAGGGCCCTATGCTGCATTGCATCTGCAAAAGACCAAATTAGCCAAGAGTCTGTCAGTCATTTGTGCACGATGGGGGCGTAGTATGATGCCACCATGGCTGAAAACTCGCTCCACTGGAGCACTGGAGGCAGGCACTGCCAAGATTCTCATGGCTACTCGGAACAGTGAAGGAAGAGTCTTCATGTTCAATGCCCAGAACAAAAGGGGGGAGAGAGTTGTTTTGGGTTGGTGCACTACTTGTAAGTGTATCTTGTGTTTTTTATGTTGATTTAATTAAAAAAATAAAAAAATAAAAAAATATTTCTTGTGCGGCCCGATACCAATCGATCCACGGACCAGTACCGGGCCGCGGCCCGGTGGTTGGGGACCACTGAGGTAAACAACCAACAGTATGTCAGAAAGCTAGCTAAAACGGTACACATATTCATAATATAGTATACATTTTAACTGACCTTTATTTTACTATTTTTGTCTTTTTTTTAGGTGGCTAAAATACGCGGTGCTGCTGACCGCCGTCTAACGTTACGTGTGATATATTGACTAACGTAACCCTGCTTAAAAAAAAATCACTGAACAAAAAGTATGAATAAGGTAGTGAACTGCAACAGATTCCCGTGTTTGCAATAACGTTATAACGTTAGCAGTGAGTTTACAGCCTCACTGATTTAACTACACAGCAAATAAAAGTCACGTTACTTAGCCAATAAACGTTATCTTACATTCAAAACTTACCGTTCTTTGTGCAACTTCAAATGCCGGACGAAGTTGGAAGTTGTTGCCTCTCCATCAGTAATTTTCGAACCGCATGTGTTGCATACTGCAAACCGTTTTGTGTTGACCACCTCGTAATTTTTATACCCAAACAAAATTATTTTAGGTATCATTTTTTGTTCACTGGCGTGTGGTTTGGACATGTCTTCTTCGTTGGTTGTCCTGCAATTTGATTGGATGAATGCTGTGTGATGAAAACAAAGTAGATCTAATTTGATTGGCTGTTGTACTGAGACCACACCAGCTGACACACGCAACGCTGATAGACAAGTACACAATGAAAAATATGGAGCGCTCCCGATTACCTTTTTCATCTTTGGGTTTTGGGGAAAGTAGCAAGTCATGTCAAGTCATGTCAATTCAAAAGGCTCAAGTCCAAGTGAAGTCACAAGTCATTGATGTTAAAGTCCAAGTCGAGTTGCAAGTCTTTTTACATTTTGTCAAGTCGAGTCTAAAGTCATCAAATTCATGACTCGAGTCTGACTCGAGTCCAAGTCATGTGACTCGAGTCCACACCTCTGATATAAGCTATATTAGCTTACAATCAAAATTACTTTAAAAGTCTTATATAAGTGTTATAATGAAGGAAAAACATGATGCAAGTGTCCATATTAGCTATATCAGCCTACTATCAAAATTACTTTAAAAGTCTTATATAAGTGTTTTAATGAAGGCAACACATGATATAAGTGTCCATATAAGCTGTATCAGCCTACTATCAACATTACTTTGTAAGTCTTATACAAGTGTTATAATGAAGGCAACACATGATGTAAATGTCTATATTAGCTATATCAGCCTACTATAAAATGACTTTAAAAGTCTTATATAATTGTTATAATGAAGGCAAAACATGATGCAAGTGTCTATATTAGCTATATTAGCCTACTATCAAAATGACTTTAAAAGTCTTATATAAGTGTTATAATGAAGGCAAAACATGATGTAAGTGTCTATATTAGCTATATCAGCCTACTATCACAATTACTTGAAAAAGTCTTATATAAGTGTTATAATGAAGGTAACACAAGATGTATGTGTCTATATTGGCTATATCAGCTTACTATCAAAATAACTTCAAAAGTCTTATATAAGTGTTTTATAGAAGGCAACAAATGATGTAAGTGTTTATATAAGCTACATCAGCCTACTATCAAAATTACTTTAAAAGTCTTATATAAGTGTTATAATGAAGGCAAAACATGATGTAAGTGTCTATATTAGCTATATCAGCCTACTATCAAAATTACTTTAAAAGTCTTATATACGTGTTTTAATGAAGGCAACATATGATGTAAGTGTTTATATAAGCTACATCAGCCTACTATCAAAATTACTTTAAAAGTCTTATATAAGTGTTATAATGAAGGCAAAACATGATGTAAGTGTCTCTATTAGCGATATCATCCTACTATCAAAATGACTTTAAAAGTCTTATATAAGTGTTATAATGAAGGCAACACATGATGTAAGTGTCTATATTAGCTATATCAGCCTACTATCAAAATTAATTTAAAAGTCTTATATAAGTGTTATAATGAAGGCAAACCATGATGTAAGTGTATATATAAGCTATGTTAGCCTACTATCAAAATGACTTTAAAAGTATTTTATAATTGTTATAATGAAAGCAAAACATGATGTAAGTGTCTATATTAGCTATATCAGCCTACTATCAAAATTATTTTAAAAGTCTTATATAAGTATTATAATGAAGGCAACACATGATGTAAGTGTCTATATTAGCTATATCAGCCTACTATCAAAATTACTTTAAAAAAGTCATGTAAGTGTTATAATGAATACAACACATGATCCATCCATCCATCCATTTTCTACCGCATGTCCCTTTTGGGGTCGCGGAGGGGTGCTGGAGCCTATCTCAGCTGCATTCGGGCAGAAGGCGGTGTACACCCTGGACAAGTTGCCACCTCATCGCAGTACAACAAATGATGTAAGTGTTTATATTAGTTATATTAGCCTATTATCAAAATGACTTTAAAAGTCTTATATAAGTGTTATAATGAAGGCAACACAAGATGTAAGTGTCTATATAAGCTGTATCAGCCGACTATCAACATTACTTTAAAAGTCTTATGCAAGTGTTATAATGAAGGCAACACATGATGTAAGTGTCTATATTAGCTATATCAGCCTACTATAAAAATGACTTTAAAAGTCTTATATAAGTGTTATGATAAGGGCAAAACATGATGTACGTCTCTATATTAGCTACTTTAGCCCTCTATCAAAATTACTTTAAAAGTTTTATATAAGTGTTATAATGAAGGCAACACATGATGTAAGTGTCTATATTAGCTATATTAGCCTACTATCAAAATTAATTTAAAAGTTTTATATAAGTGTTATAATGAAGGCAACACATGATTGATGTAAGTGTCTATATTTGCTATATCAGACTATTAATAAAATAAATTTAAAAGTTGTATATAAGTGTTATAATGAAGGCAACAAATGATGTAAGTGTTTGTATTAGTTTTATTAGCCTGCTATCAAAATGACTTTGAAAGTGTTATATAAGTGTTATAATGAAGGCAACACATGATGTAAGTGTCTATATTAGCTATATCAGTCTACTATCAAAATTAATTTAAACGTCTCATATACATGTTATAATTAAGGCAAGACATGATGCAAGTGTCTATCTTAGCTATATCAGCCTACTATCAAAATTAAATTAAAAAGTTGTATATAAGTGTTATAATGAAGGCAACACATGATGTAAGTGTTTGTATTAGTTTTATTAACTTACTATCAAAATTACTTTGAAAGTATTATATAAGTGTTATAATGAAGGCAACACATGATGTAAGTGTCTATATTAGCTGTATTAGCCTACTACCAAAATGACTTTAAAAGTCTTATATAAGTGTTATGATGTAGACAACACATGATGTAAGTGTCTATAAAAGCTATATCAGCCTACTATCAAAATTACTTTAAAAGTCTTATACAAGTGTTATAATGAAGGCAACACATGATGTAAGTGTCTATATTAGCGATATTAGCCTACTATCAAAATGGCTTTAAAAGTCTGATATAAGTGTTATAATGAAGGCAACACATGATGTAAGTGTCTATATTAGCTATATACGCCTACTATCAAAATGACTTTAAAAATCTTATATAAGTGTTATAATGAAGGCAACACATGATGTAAGTGTCTATATTAGCTATATTAGCCTTCTATCAAAGGCTGATGCAAATCTTCGTTGGCATAAATGTTGTATTTATAATTTTATTCTACAGATTTTTGGAACATTGGAAATCATTAGTAAAATGGAGGCTTCTCAGAGGGTGAGATAACACTTGGAAATTACTGGCTCAGTATGGCCAAAGGTATAGATGTGTGTGTCCAAGTTTAAGGAAACGGCAGGCTGTCTTCTTCTAATGAATTTATTACAATATTTGCAAGCTGGGTACTGTTTGCTGTGGTCTGGAACAACATGGCACACAAACAACTATCTGAAATGTAGGAAATTAATTAAGGAAATTAAATCAGCTCAATTATACCTACAAACAAGGCGTAATGATGCAATATTTACATACAGCTAGTCTAGCATGTTAGCATCGATTAGCTTGCAGGCATGGATTGTCCAAATATGCCTGATTAGCACTCCAAATCAATAAAGTCAGCAAAGCTCACTTTTGTGCACTCACGCACAGCATAAAACATTTGGTGGACAAAATGAGACAAAGAAGGAGTAAACACATCTTTCTGTGGCAGCATCGGAGAAAGTTGTACAGGATCGGTGAAATTAGTAGGACAAAACAATGCTTGCCAAATACTCTCATCTAGAGATGTCCAATAATATCGGCCGATAAATGCTTTAAAATGTAATATCGGAAATTATCGGTATGGTTTTTTTTTTTTATTATCGGTATCAGATTTTTTTTTTTTTTTTTTTTTTTTTTTTTTTTTTTATTAAAACAACATAAAAAACACAAGATACACTTACAATTAGTGCACCAACCCAAAAAAACTCCCTCCCCCATTTACACTCATTCACACTCATTCACACAAAAGGGTTGTTTCTTTCTGTTATTAATATTCTGGTTCCTACATTATATATCAATATATATCAATACAGTCTGCAAGGGATACAGTCCGTAAGCACACATGATTGTGTGTGCTGCTGGTCCACTAATAGTACTAACCTTTAACAGTTAATTTTACTCATTTTCATTAATTACTAGTTTCTATGTAACTGTTTTTATATTGTTTTACTTTCTTTTTTTATTCAAGAAAATGTTTTTAATTTATTTATCTTGTTTTATTTTATAATTTTTTTTTAAATGACCTTATCTTCGCCATACCTGGTTGTCCAAATTAGGCATAATAATGTGTTAATTCCACGACTGTATATATCGGTATCGGTTGATATCGGTATTGGTAATTTTAGAGTTGGACATTATCGGAATATCGGATATCGGCAAAAAAGCCATTATCGGACATCCCTACTCTCTCATCAGTGAAGCATGTATAACATAACCGTGGGATTTCTAACAATTGGGAAGGTTTGTGTCTTGTTTATCTTCCTACAGAAAATATATTAGAACAAAAAATATAGGGCGGCGCTGAAGAGCCGTATGCGGTTCTAGATCCGCGGGTTGACGAACCCCGGTAAAAATTTAAATTTAAAGTACCACTGATAGTCACACACACACTAAGTATGGTGAAACTACCCTCTGCATTTGACCCATCCCTTTGTTCCACGCCCTGGGAGGTGAGGGGAGCAGTGAGCAGCAGTGGTGGCCATGCCCGGGAATCATTTTTGGTGATTTAACCCCCAATTCCAACCCTTGATGCTGAGTGCCAAGCAGGGAGGTTAATGGGTCCCATTTTTATAGTGTTTGGGCAGAATATAGGCAGAAACATCTACGTCAATGTCAACAATATCAAGCATGATATTTTATGCATTTATCATAAAGTTTGAGTTAAGTCGGTGCTTAATCAATGTGTCGCATTTATTTATACATTATACGATGTTTGTCAGGTAAAAACAAATTATATCACGATAATGGGATTGGATCGGGGCCGATGTTTGCCATTTTGTTTAGCAAATAATGCACAAATCTTTGTGTAGTATAAGGCAGGGGCGTCAAACGTACGGAACAGATTTAATCCGGCCCGTGAACGGGTTTTATCCGGCCTGCAAGAGGAGTTAGCCAAGTATTAAAATGAGCTGCTTCTTTTTTTTTTACGAAATAAACTGCTGTTTTAAATGTGTCCACTGGATGTCACAATAGCAATTCTGTTTGGCAAGCAAACAGTTTATACGTAGGCCAAGCAAGAGGTACACAGTAACGGGTGACTGCGGCTCCTCCTCCTCGACCCACATGAAACTTAAAACCTGCCGTTTTATGTCGTCTGCCTCGAACACGTCGTCATTTGGCACCCTTACTCCCCCAAAATGTCTATGTCAAACACGAGAAAAGTGAACTTAACCCTTTTGAATAGTTTTTACCTCCGTTTCTTACAGTTTGTTGAGTTAGATTGATACGTGGACATGACAAAGGAGGTGTTTGATACCTAGAAGAGTTTAAATGTTGTGTTTTTTGTTCAATCCCAGAAAGACTGTGACTTAATCCTGGCTTTGTAGACACACTGAGATGAAGTCAAAGCTCATTGTGTTTTTGAAACTGCACCAATTTCCTCAGAATTTTCAACAAACTTGAAGTGTTTTGTCTAGAGGATTATTTGTGATTTGTACGTTTTCAGAATGTGCAAAGTAAAACAAAGAAAACCACCTTGAGTTGTCTTTATGTTTGTCATGATCCATGTTTTTGTTATGTTCTGTCAGTTTTGGACTCTTTTAGTTCCTGTTTGACACCTGAGTTTGTTTTAGTTACCATGGCTACTTATGATTTTCACCTACCTCTGGTGTTCGGGACGCGCACCTGCTGCTAATGAGAGGACTATTTAAGCCCGCCTTTGCCAGTCAGTCATCCTGGCATCATTAGTTGTTTGCCTCATGCCTGGACTACGTAAGTCTTAGTTGTTTCATGCCAGAGTTTCGTATTGGTTTCATGCCACAGTTTCGTGTTTGTTCTATGCCATAGTTAATGCTAGTTGTTTCATGCCACAGTTTCATGAGGTTCATGTCTATTGTTTCATGTCCTAAGTTTTTGCCTTAGCTTCCGCGTGCGATATGCACGCTTGCCTTCGGGTTGCATTCTGTTTTGTACCTCATTGAGTGTTTCTAAAAATTAAATCATGTTCCTACCTGCAAGTCCTGTCCGGGGTCGCCCGTATGCCTTCCTGGGAGAACGACCCCGCAGTAAGCGAAAACCCTGTCGTGACAATTTTAAAGTTATCATGCCATGATTTTACCATTCCCGCCCACTTGGGAACAGATTTTCCTCCATGCGGCCCCTGAGCTAAAATGAGTTTGACACCCCTGGTATAAGGCATATCATGGTGCTGTATATTTTGTTTATGATCCAAAAGATGGTTATTTGAGGGATTTCCTTCTATGTTTTATGGCAGTGGGGGTACTTTTGTAATGTCCCAGCTGTGCTTCTTCCTAAAACTTGTGCGATGTGTTTTGGGATCTTCATTCCGTCTAACTAGATTAGAGTTGTGTTCAACACAACGCAGCACTGGCAGCCCTCCAGCTCAATCACATTGATTTTCCATAACAATATGAAAAACAGTGTTCAGTGCCGAGGATTAATAAATTGCATCTTCAGAGTCACTTCGGCATTCCTAATGAAGGTGGATGGATTTCCCTGAGCGGGCCAGCTGTGTTTGAATTGGTGCTGACTGTGCCAGGGTGCATCCATGGTGAAGTTGGGGGTGAAGGGGAGAAAAAAAACCTTCCCCAGACTCATAAATCTTGCTTGGGTCTGTCAGATAATTTTCGTAAAAAAAAACATATGATTCAAAGTGTGACATTTATCATCATCAAGCGCAGAGCTTCCCATCCTCACTTTTTCCGATATTTTCTGATTTGAACAGTTTTGTTGTTGATGAAATCGATTCAGATAACATAAAACCTCACGCAGGAATTACATCTAGTAAATCATCTGACACAACTTGTTCACTTATAAATGACAATTAATAATAGTTGTGTTTGATAATGTAAATATAGATATGGAAAATTGATTGATTTACTATGTCTATTATATCCGCTTATGATACTTTTTTTTTTTCAGAAAAAGGTCAATGCAAACATATTTTTTTCACTTACTTGTATGGGAAAGTTTTTTTGGTATGATACTGGAGTATAAATAAGTATTAATACTGTCCAACGATTCGCCTCAGAATCTAATTCAATTGTTCACTATTCTAAGACACTGCTCGAATTTAGAGATATCAATCTGTTTTTTTTTCTACATTACTGCATTTTATTATATATGGCAGACTGCATGGGTTCGATTCCCGACAAGGGTTGCGTCAGGAAAGGCATACCAGGCAAAAATTCAGCCAAATCATGCAACTGTGTGGGGACTCCTGACAAAAAGTAAAATGTGGATTCATAATTTTGTGTTTATTACTGAACAGAGGAATTTAAACAAAGTAAAAATAAGATATTATTTAAATAAAAATATTATCAAACATTCAGGTCCTACGGCAGGAATGTCGCATTACTGTTATGGCTGCCTGCAGAGGGATGTTTATAACATATATATATATATATATATATATATATATATATATATATATATATATATATATATATATATATATATATATATATATATATATATATATACTGATGTGTGTGTATGTATGTAATTTTGTGTGTGTATTTCCCATTCTTGCTTGATGTACAGCTTAAGTTGTTCAACAGTCCGGGGTCTCCGTTGTCATATTTTACGTTTCATAATGCACCACTTATTTTCAACGGGAGACAGGTCTGGACTAGCCTAGTACCCACACTCTTTTACAAACCCCGTTTCCATATGAGTTGGGAAATTGTGTTAAATGTAATTATAAACGGAATACAATGATTTGCAAATCCTTTTCAGCCCATATCCAATTGAATGCACTACAAAGACAAGATATTTGATGTTCAAACTCATAAAAAAAAATTTTTTTTGGCAAATAATAATTAACTTAGAATTTCATGGCTGCAACATGTGCCAAAGTAGTTGGGAAAGGGCATAATCACCACTGTGTTACATCAACTTTTCTTTTAACAACACCCAATAAACGATTGGGAACTGAGGAAACTAATTGTTGAAGTTTTGAAAGTGGAAATCTTTCCTATTCTTGTTTTATGTAGAGCTTCAGTTGTTCAACAGTCCTGGGTCTCCGCTGTCATATTTAACGCTTCATAATGTGCCACACATTTTTGATGGGAGACAGGTCTGGACTGAGTGCTGATTGTGGCATTGTCTTGCTGAAATAAGCAGGGGCGTCCATGAAAAAGACGGCACTTAGATGGCAGCATATGTTGTTCCAAAACCTGTATGTACCTTTCAGCATTAATGGTGCCTTCACAGATGTGTAAGTTACCCATGCCTTGGGCACTAATACACCCCCATACCATCACAGATGCTGGCTTTTGAACTTTGTGTCGATAACAGTCTGGATGGTTCGTTTCCCCTTTGGTCCTGATGACACAATGTCGAATATTTCCAAAAACAATTTGAAATGTGGACTCGTCAGACCACAGAACACTTTTCCACTTTGCATGAGTCCATCTTAGATGATCTCGGGCCCAGAGAAGCCGGCGGCGTTTCTGGATGTTGTTGATAAATGGCTTTCGCTTTGCATAGTGGAGCTTTAACTTGCACTTATAGATGTAACGACCAACTGTAGCTACTAACAGTGGTTTTCTGAAGTGTTCCTGAGCCCATGTGGTGATATCATTTACACACTGATGTCGCTTGTTGATGCAGTATCGCCAGAGGGATCGAAGGCCACAGGCATTGCTCATGCATTTGTTCACAAAGTGGTGATCCTTGCCCCATCCTTGTCTGCTTTAATACCCAACCATGGCACACACCTGTTCCCAATTAGCCTGTTCACCTGTGGGATGTTCCAAATATTTGATGAGCATTCCTCAATTTTCTTTTTTGCCACTTGTTCCAGCTTTTTTGAAACATGTTGCATGCATCAAATTCTAAATGAGCAATTATTTGCAAACAATAACAACGTTTCTGAGTTTGAACGTTAAGTATCTTGTCTTTGCAGTCTATTCAATTGAATATAGGTTGAAAAGGATTTGCAAATCATTGTATTCTGTTTTTATTTATGATTTACACAACGTGCCAACTTCACTGGTTTTGGGGTTTGTAAAATATCAGTGAAGTTTCACTTAATCCGGTTATAGTAGAAGCCTTATTTGGGAATAACCAAGCTGGAATATGCACAAAACAAGTTAAATTGTGCAGATCAGGCACGCGATATAGTCCTATGTGTCGCAATGTAAGCACACGTCTTCCCTCTTCATTCCCAAGGCAACGGTTTCAAGACATTTAACAGAACTCCTTATCACCGAGGGCTTCATGCATTTTTCTTTGTGATGAATAGATTAATGAAATGGAAACGAGAAAAAAACTTGCTGTGACACAAGTCCCCTAATAGACCTGACAAGCAGTGGGAACTATTTTGTGTGTTGGTATAAAAAGTACTTACCATGTCAGGTTTAACTGCCTCAGTAAAAAATAAAAAAAATAAAAAAATGCAAAGAGCCAAAGGCAGACCTGTTTTTCATCTCATTTCCTCATGAAATGGAGCTGTAGGAGACTTATTTGGAATATATTTTCAAGAGAATGTGTGCCACAATGTGCACATGTGGCCTGTTTTCCCGAACAGTCTCCACCCGAGGCTCATCTGTTGGTGTTGTCACATATGAACGTCCCCCTGGGATCAGTACCACGCCCCCTACCATCACTGCTCCTGATAACAATTAATTCAGTGAATCAGAACTGCTGCCTGACACCCGTTCCCATTTCAGACCACCAGTTATGTGAACATTGACTCTGGAATAACCATTTGTTGAACGCTCACGTCAGCTGTCTTGATAAGCAAGCCTTTGAATTATTTTTCTGCTTGGCTGTACCTGTGAAATAGCTTCAGGCTAATGTAAACCTTTTTTTCTGATACCGTGGGCTGAATCCGTGGCTACGCGAGCGGCCCACGAGTCGTGGTTTGGCGGGGAAAATTGCTTCTCAAGTTGCATTTTAATCAACAACCTGCATATGTCCTGCGCCTCTTTTGAGTGTGTAGCTTTTTAAATAGGCGCCTGTGAAGCGAGGAGCCACAAAGGAGAAAACATCCCTCAACGTGTTCTGACTTATTTATGATTTTTTTCTGCTTTTGTTGCAGTGTAATTACTCTCAGCCACTCATGAACTCTATAGGCACTTGAATTGAGGACGGATAGGAATATAACACCGTTAACAATGCAATGCATCACTCATAATCATGCTGGTGCCTGACCTATACTCAGCCAACTACCGTCATTCATTTTCCATGCTTAACACAATTTTTTTTTTTTTCTCATTAAACCCTGTAATTGTCCAAAGCAGCCAGGTGTATTGTAGCACTATATTATACACTTCAATAATCCTTGAATACAATGTCTTCTCTTATTTTAACTTATTTATTTTCTAATATTATCGACAATTTAATCCAATTTAATCACTTGTAATTAATTGACTTTATTGTCATCCGTTTTATCTTATTTATCCATTGCTTCTTTATAGGGCTGTCAAAGTTAACACGATAATGACGCTAAGTTCCTTTAATTTTTTTAATGCGCGATCAACGATTTTGACTCTCGGCCCGTTCCGTAGATTGGGGAAAATATCACCCGCTGCTCAGTGACCTTGTGGTTAGAGTGTACGCCCTGAGATCGGTAGGTCGTGAGTTCAAACCCCGGCCGAGTCATACCAAACACTATAAAAATGGGACCCATTACCTCCCTGTTTGGCACTCAGCATCAAGGGTTGGAATTGGGGGTTAAATCACCAAAATGATTCCCGAGTGCGGGTCAAAATGCAGAGGGTAATTTCACCACACTTAGTGTGTGTGTGTGTGTGTGTGTGTGTGACTATCAGTGGTACTTTAACTTTTAACTTTATCATTTTTACAGTAGGATATAGAGACCACACAAATCCACTCTTCATTAGGTCAGGATTATTAAAACTAAAAGACATTTTAGAATTGCATACCCTATTAGTGATGTTCAAAGTTAGAAATAAAGTTCTTCCAAAGGACTTACAAAAGTTATTTGTGTTCACGTCGGAAGATGAGAATCACAGAAGGCCGTATGAGTTCGAACAAATTTGAAGCAAATGTGCTTATCTGTTGCTGGTGTGAAAGCATGGAATTCTCTAGACAAAGACTTAAAAAGTTGCAAGAATATATTTGAATTTAAAAGGAGTTACAAAAAGAGACAACTGGAATTATATCAAACTGATTTTTGATTTTGATTGGAACGTGTCATTTTGAAAATGCTTAAACGAAAATTAAAAGTATGTTGGAGTTCGGGTGTTGGTGGAGGGAACAGTGATAAAGTCATCTAAATAATTTGTGTTAAAAAGGGGGCAGATAAATATAAGAATAGTATTCTTCCATCTGCTCCTTTCTGATCATGGAAATGTATAAGAAACAAAAAACAATGAAAGTGTCAACTGTATATGGCTTGTATATATAAGCATTTTCATGAAAGGAATAAAAAGAAATGATGATGATGATGATGAACTTTGTGATGTCTGATATACAGTACTGTACAGGGCTTTATTATGTGTTCAATGTTTACAAACATTTTCTAAAATACAAACTTTTGTTAGGTTCCTATAGAGACAATTACTTTCATTTACACATTTTTCTATTAAAAAACTAAGTTTGTAAATTTGAGATTCCACTTTACTGTTTAAGACAAGGGATATCATCACGTAACCTGTGTGTCCCTACTTCTTTACTAAAATGTGGGCCGTGTTTAATTTAATTTTGGAACAAGTCAACAGACCATCAGGCCAGAATTTGGTCACCTTTACTCTATGATGATTTTGACAGTCTGTGGCAAGCATGGGCAATTACTTTGACTTGGTGGCCAAATTTAGAGAAAAAAATGTGTCCGGTGGCCGGTAAATCTATTTTCAGGAACACTAATACAAAACCTCACAATACTGTTTGATTGAATGCAAAAAAACGTTATGACAGACCTCCTTAAAAAACGGAATGGAATTTTTTATTTTTTTTCTGAATTAGAGACCCAGAATGTACATGAAAATAAAGAATGTGGGATTTACGATAATAACTATGAACGATAAAACACTGAATATTGTCAACATGTGAACGTCACACCCCCTCTCGAACGACATATTTTACAATCAAGCGAAACGCAACAAAAATGCAACAAACACAGCGAAATATGAATGCAAAGGGAAAAGAACAAACATTTACAATCTGATACATCTGATACATCACTACGCTTTAGAACTTTGTTGTACAAATCTCTTTCCACGTCTGTCCCTGACACCTGCACTTTTAGGCTGGCTCTGGAAAAACTGTGAAAACGCTCCCCACCCACACTTCTTGATGCTTCGTCTGAGCTGATGTGACTTAGATTACCATAGTAACTAATTCGATTACCATAGTAACTAGCATATCTTGCAAAAGCGCAAATTCCGACCATTGAAATACTTTGTATAGTTCAAGACCTACAGCCATTTGAAAACATCACTGCACATCATAATGGCAGCTACAGTTTCCATCTTAAAGATCTTAATCAATTATTTGGGAATGTCCGGTGGGCCAGATTGAGGCTTTTAGTACTTTCATGGCGGGTTTACTGACAGATATAAGTAAGAACTTTACAGTAATTTATATTAGAAATGGCAACAGTGGAGGATGAATGTCCCATAACAAGAAAGATAGAGACAAAGAAGAAGCTTATCGAGTACAGTGTCGGACGCGCGCAATTTTTCAGGACTTATGCAGATCCCAAATACAGATCAGCAGGTACCAGAAAGTAAGAAAAGTTGCTTTTGCATGATATTGCGAAACAAAACGCCAGATAATGTGTCTTACCGTATACACACACCATAATATTACTCGTATGTTGAAGCACAGTATAATCCATCAAGCGGTGCAGCTTCATAGCTTACCAAAGTTGTACCAAAACATTTTGATGGATTTTTGAGCGCCGTGTGTAATGTTCTATATTTTCAATGGATCGTATAAAATGTTGGTGTTGTTTACTTGAATCATATTGCAGTCTACAGCCAATCCGTATCTCTTATGTGTGACTGCCATCTACCGGTCATACTTATCACTACAACATGTACCAAATAAATGAGCTTTGAGGTCGGCAAGCAAAGCCAGAATTATTCCTTACATTAGGTGCACTGGGTTATAAAGGGCACTGTCGAGATTTGAGAAAATACAAATATTTTAAGTGCGCCTCATAGTCCGGAAAATACGGTACACATAGTGAAGTAATTATTTTGTAGATTACTTTTTATTTTTATCTGAGTCCTATTATTCCAAAGTAACGCAATTTTTGGGCACTCTACCCCACCTCTGGTTGTCACTGTAAAAAAACCAAGTGGTCACTGCAGGCCATTTTTTCCCAATTTTGGAGTGTTCCGCCTCGTTTTCCTAGACTTTGAAGGATTATGACGATATGATTCAAAAAGGTAAGATAACCCAGATACGAAGCACAAATGAAATTCACCTCACACAATATGCCACCTAATCTCTGTACGGCAGAATAAAATGACACGCGCTATGTGAGAACGTTACATTTCTCACACCAGGTACATGAATCCTCGCACTTTTATCACACACATATTCTCCCCCGTGACATTTTCCCAATATTTTTCACGCACACATTTTAAGGGCTTCCAAAAAAGACAGAGTGTAGAGCCCTAAATCCAATTTCAACCTGAAAGTGTATAGTCGGGGGGGGGGGGGAGAAAAGCTTTTTAAACAGAACGCAGGCGACACGGACTCGGGTGGCCTGCCGGAGTGTGTCTGTAATTTAAATCCTAACAAGCATGACATCACTCGCAACAAGCAACAAAATAAAACGGAGGCGACCTACATGGAAGCGCCATCCTGAGTGGGCCAAAGTGGCTTCAATCAGCGTGGAACGTTGCTCAAAGGCAAACTGGCTGTTGAATCGCAGGCAGACAAATTGACTTTCCACACTTGCATATGTTGTCTTTTCACACAACCAAGGCTTCCCATGCCAGCTTGGAAATGTCTAACATCCGGGTTATGGAGGAATAGGGAAGTGCATCCATCTTCTCCCCGCCAGTGCCGAGCGGTGATGGATGGCGTAGCCCGTTGAATTGCGGTTGCCAGGTGACAGAACGCCATTGATAAACAGATTGCAGGACTCCTCAACACGAGGTGCTCCTTTTTGTTATTTCCCAGCCACGGATAATAAATACTCATAAACCTAATGACGCCTGATTACGGCGGCAATCTCTGCCTCATTAGGCTGATTAGCAGCAACCGTGTGGATGCTGGATGTTTAAAAATACACTCCTGGTGCGCTGTGTCTCTGCATGTTGGGAGTTCATTGGCAGGATTTACCGCCGCTCCAAAGGTTGGATGCTTTAACACAGGGGTGCCCACACTTTTTCAGCAGTCGAGCTACTTTTCAAATGACCAAGTCGAGGTGATACACCTCATCTTCACACACACACACACAAACACATATATATATCCATCCATCCATCCATCCATCTTCTCCCGCTTATCCGAGGTCGGGTCGCGGGGGCAGCAGCCTAAGCAGGGAAGCCCAGACTTCCCTCTCCCCAGCTACTTTGTCCAGCTCCTCCCGGGGGATCCCGAGGCGTTCCCAGGCCAGCCGGGAGAGATAGTCTTCCCAACGTGTCCTGGGTCTTCCCCCGACCAGATGCCCGAACCACCTCATCTGGCTCCTCTCGATGTGGAGGAGCAGCGGCTTTTCTTTGAGATCCTCCCGGATGGCAGAGCTTCTCACCCTATCTCTAAGGGAGAGCCCTGCCACCCGGCGGAGGAAACTAATTTCGGCCGCTTGTACCCGTGATCTTGTCCTTTCGGTCATAATCCAAAGCTCATGACCATAGGTGAGGATGGGAACGTAGATCGACCAGTAAATTGAGAGCTTTGTTTTCCGGCTCATCTCCTTCTTCACCACAACAGATCGATACAGCGTCCGCATTACTGAAGACGCCGCACCAGTCTGCCTGTCGATCTCACTAGCCACTCTTCCCTCACTCGTGAACAAGACTCAGAGGTACTTCAACTCCTCCACTTAGGGCAAGATCTCCCCCCCAACCCGGAGATGGCACTCCACCCTTTTCCGGGCGAGAACCATGGACTCAGACTTGGAAGTGCTGATTCCCATCCCAGTCGCTTGACACTCGGCTGCGAACCGATCCAGTGAGAGTTGAAGATCTTGGCCAGATGAAGCCATCAGGACCACATCATCTGCAAAAAGCAGAGACCTAATCCTGCAGCCACCAAACCAGATCCCCTCAACGCCCTGACTACGTCGAGAAATTCTGTCCATAAAAGTTATGAACAGAATCGGTGACAAAGGGCAGCCTTGGCGGAGTCCAACCCTCACTGGAAACGGGTCCGACTTACTGCCGGCAATGCGTACCAAGCTCTGACACAATCAGAAAGTCCGATACCACACACTCTCTGAGCACTCCCCACAGGACACGGTCGAATGCCTTCTCCAAGTCCACAAAGCACATGTAGACTGTAGACATGTAGACACAATATATATATATATATATATATATATATATATATATATATATAGTCACGATCAAAAGTTTACATACACTTGTTGGGTCAAAAGCAATGTTAATATTTGGTTACATGTCCCGTGGCAAGTTTCACTGCAATAAGGCGCTTTTGGTAGCCATCCACAAGCTTCTGGAGAGCTTCTGGTTACATTTTTTGACCACTCCTCTTGACAAAATTGGTGCATTTCAGCTACATTTGTTGGTTTTCTGACATGGACTTGTTTCTTCAGCATTGTCCACACGTTTAAGTCAGGACTTTGGGAAGGCCATTCTAAAACCTTAATTCTAACCTGATTTGGTCATTCCTTTTCCACCTTTGATGTGTGTCTGGGGTCATTGTCCTGTTGGAACACCCAACTGCGCCCAAGACCCAACCTCCGGGCTGATGATTTTAGGTTGTCCTGAAGAATTTGGAGGTAATCCTGCTTTTTTCATTGTCCCATTTACTCTCTGTAAAGCACCAGTTCCATTTGCAGCAAAACAGGCCCAGAGCATAATACTACCAACACCATGCTTGACGGTAGGAATTGGTGTTCCTGGGATTAAAGGCCTCACCTTTTCTCCTCCAAACATATTGCTGGGCATTGTGGCCAAACAGCTCAATTTTTGTTTCATCTGACCACAGAACTTTCCTCCAGAAGGTCTTGTCTTTGTCCATGTGATTATTTTTTGAAAATAATAATTGACATAGAATTTAATGGCAGCAACACATTGCATTTTTACCACTGGGGTATTTTTAACACTGTGTTACATGGCCTTTCCTTTTAACAACACTCAGTAAACGTTTGGGAACTGAGGAGACCAATTGTTGAAGCTTTTCAAATGGAATTATTTCCCATTCTTGCTTGTTGTACAGCTTAAGTTGTTCAACAGTCTCCGTTGTGGTATTTTAGGCTTCATATTGCACGACACATTTTCAATGGGAGACATGTCTGGACTACAGGCAGGCCAGTCTAGTACCTGCGCTGTTTTACTATGAAGCCACGCTGCTGTAACACGTGGCTTGGCATTGTCTTGCAGAAATAAGCAGAGGCGTCATATGTTGAATGGCAACATATGTTGCTCCAAAATCTGTATGTACCTTTCAGCATTAATGGTGCCTTCACAGATGTGTAAGTTACTCATGCCTTGGGCACTAATGCACCCCCATACCATCACAAATGCTGGCTTTTGAACTTTGCACCTATAACAATCCAGATGGTTCTTTTCTTCTTTGTTCCGGAGAACACAACGTCCACGGTTTCCAAAAAACATTTTAAATGTGGACTCGTCAGACCACAGAACACTTTTCCACTTTGCATCAGTCCATCTTAGATGAGCTCGGGCCCAGCGAAGCCGGCGGAGTTTCTGGGTGTTGTTGATAAATGGCTTTCGCTTTGCATAGTACATAGTAACTTGCACTTACAGATGTAGCGACAAACTGTAATTACTGACAGTGTTATGTCTGTGTGATCATGTTTTGTTTTAGTCATGTTCGGTTTTGTTTTTGGACTTTTTGTGCACTTTTGTTTGTTTTGTCATCATAGCAACCATTAGTTTCACCTGGTTAACATCCTCATGTCACGCACCTGTCTCACGTTTTCACATTTTGAGTCACGCACCTGCTGTCACTAATCATGTCACTATTATTTAAGCTTCGAGTTGCCAGGCTTTCTTTCTGGCGACGTCACCCTCTAGACACCCTTGTGATCCATGTTGCCCTTTTTCATGCTCTTTTCTCGTTCCAAGTAAGTTTTCTTTATTCGTGTCATAGTTTACAAGTTTTGTTTCAGTAGTCAAGTTTGTTCTCCGCCTTTGTGTGCGCCTTTTGTTTTCATAGCCAAGTTTTTTTTACCTCCGCTGTGAGCGCCTTTGGTTTATACCTTTTTGAGTTAAAATATTAAACATGTCCTTACCTTCACGCCATGTCCGGTCCAAATCATTTGCACCATAGGAAAACAAACCACGCCATAGTCCAAGTCCTGACAGACAGTGGTTTTCTGAAGTGTTCCTGAGCCCATGTGGTTATATCCTTTACACAGGTTTTTGATGCAGTACCGCCTGAGGGATCGAAGGTCACAGGCATTCAATGTTGGTTTTCAGGCTTGCTGCTTACCTGCAGTGATTTCTCCAGATTCTCTGAACCTTTTGATGATATCTCTGTGTTCTATGTTATATGCGTTGTATGTGTTTTATGTTGCACGATTGCACCAAGAAAAATTCATAGTTTGTGAACCCGTTCTGAAACAATGCCAATAAAAACTATTCTGATTCTGATTCTGATTCTGATCACGGACCGTAGATGGTGAAATCCCTAAATTCCTTGCCTTAGCTGGTTGAGAAATATTGTTCTTAAACTGTTGGACAATTTGCTCACGCATTTGTACACAAAGTGGTGACCCTCGCACCATCCTTGTTTGTGAATGACTGAGCATTTCATTGAAGCTGCTTTTATACCCAATCATGGCACCCACCTGTTCCCAATTAGCCTGTTCACCTGTGTGATGTTCCAAATACGTGTTTGATGAGCATTCCTCAACGCTCTCAATCTTTTTAGCCACTAGTTCCCGCTTTTTTGAAACATGTTGCAGGCTTCAAATTCCAAATGAGCTAATATTTGCAAAAAATAACAAAGTTTTCCAGTTCGAACGTTAAGTATCTTGTCTTTGCAGTCTATTTTATTGAATATAGGTTGAAAAGGATTTAATAATTGTATTTTGTTTTTATTTACGATTTACACAACGTGCCGTTGGGTTTTGTATTTTCATTAACACATATTCTTGTCTGAACTTGGTTAAAGCTCGTTCGAACCTTCAATGGACAGTGAAGCCATGGTCTGAATCTAATTCACGGTCCTCGGTGGTGAGGAACGTCCTTCAATGGCAACGTGAGTGTTTGTGTGCCCGCGGACAAGTCAACAGAGCAGCGGAGTCAGTGACCCCAATAATTTTGTGGACGTTTTGAGACGCCGAGGAAAGTGCCCATTTTTAGCAAATGGCAACTCGGCCCCTCCTGTTTATTACCCGTGTGTGACCTGCGCGGGGCCCTGCTGAGCAGGGGCGGGGGAATGAAGGGGTGTTTCAGCAAACAGGGGTCACACCAATGACACTGTGTGTCTCTCACATTGAACACACCGAAAAATAGCAAAGGGGGACAAAAATGTTGTCTCGACCCCTTGAAGCAATACATTCAGGGTCTGCGAGTTGGATTGGAATTCTAGCAAAACCACAAACTGCTTAGTGACAGGTGGCGTCAAGGAAAATAAATGCTCCAAAGCATTCACACATATGGTTTTCCACACCAAAATGCATCTATTTATTCAACTTCTTCAACTTCTTCTTCTTCTTCTCCAGATTTTGGCACGCTCTACTTTCCAAATTGTTCACCCGATCCCTTGACAAATTCCAAAAATTCCCAGATTTCCCAGAATTCCAGGTTTTCCTGGACATTTTTCCCATTCAAAATGAATTGGCCATTTTTCGAACTTCCACCATTTCCACATTTTTCCTGCGATTAAAACCATCCCACCTTCAACATATTCCACTAATCCTGGACATTAAAACTATTATTTTTTCAAGTTCAAAAAGTTTCCAGAAATTCCCAGAATTCCCGTTTTTTAAAACCATTTTTTAACCCTTTTTTGGCGACTACTTCCACATTTTTCAACCTACTTCAGCCGTTCCACCGTCCAAACATTACTCTCAATCAGGATAAAAAATTAAAAAAAATTTCTAACCAGAAAAATTCCTGGTTTTCCCGAAATTCCAGGAATTCCTTAATACCATTTTGTAAAGAACAACGTAAAATGTATCGTCATTTGTATTCATTTTATGGGTAGGTTCCTGTAAATTATTTTTTATTTAGACAAAAACATGTTTGGAAAGTATGATAATATACTGTAAAATATGTTGCAATAATGGATACTATTAAAGTTTAAAAAATATGCAATTTCAAGCAGTACATATATGTTTTCTGTCAAAACGAAAAAAATCTATTACATTTAGTGAAAAAATATTAAGTGCTTTATTGACACATTTCCAGGTATTTGTTGGCCGGATAAAATTATGTAGCGGACCAGATCTGGCCCCCAGGCCTTGAGTTTGACACCTGTGATCTAGATACATGGGTTACGATACGATTCACTAACAATATGTAAATAATTTGATGCAGGTTGAAGCTTTGCATGGTGAAAAAAAAAAAAAAAAGAATCATGTTTCATGCATTATTTTTTTAAATAGGCACATAGAAAACATGTGTTTCCTTTAATAATTATGAGCAAATATTAGAAGTATCAACTTCAAGGCCATACTCTATACTGCACCTTGGTACTCCCATACCTTACATACTGTGTTGAAGTATGGGGGAATACTTACCACAACACAATTCATCCTCTGATCATATTACAGAAAAGAGCAGTGCGGATCATTCACAACGTTGGTTATTTAGAACATACTCATAATCTGTTTATGCAATCAAAGTTGCACAAATTTGATGACCTTGTTAAATATAATAAAATAATAATCTTATATAAAGCATTTAACAAATTATTGCCGCCTAATCTACAACGTTTTTTTATAAGACGAGTGCAGGCTCATAACTTGAGAGGCTTTGGATATTTCTTATTGCCGAGAGCTCAAACCACTCTTAAACATTTTTGTGTGTCTGTATGCGGAGTAAAACCATGGAACAAACTGGACTTACAACACAAGCAATGCCAAACTATTAATCGATTTAAACTATTATACAAACATGGGGTCTGGTTCAAATATAGAGATGAGGGTGTTTAATTTGACCTGCTGCTGTACTCTGTCTCAGAGTGTTAACATGTGCTCAATGTTTCCTTACCATTATTGCTATGTTGTCTATTACCATTGTTGGTATATTCATTATTCCTACATTGTTGATACAAATTATTGTTACAGTGTAATAATTATTGTTACCTGTGGTAATGCCACTATGATACATCTGTTTTATAATCCTTGAACAAAGTAAGAGTGAAACATGTGAATATTAACTGAATGGAGAACTGGGGATGGGATTAAATACATTATTTTCGTCCCACTCCCTTTCAGGCAAAACTGGACAATCATGCATTACATACTATACATTACCTTTTGCACTATATTAATTTATATTATTATGTGTTGTCAACTTTGTACTTTTTTATGTCATTGCCTGAAATAAATAAATAAATGAAGAATGAATTAAATTAAATGAAGGCATTGCAATTCATAAACCTTAAGAAAAGAAGATGTAAACAAAACACTTTTGGAAAAGCTAGCAGGCATTTACTGTTGTTTTCTCAGGTAGCAAAAATTAAACACAGAGAAAAGCAAGCTGTGCATCCAGCAGAGGTGTTAAATAGCACAGCAGTAACACAAGTGCAAGATAGAAATGAAGTCCCACAGAGTATACTAAACAACAGCCATTCTGCTACACCAGGCCGTGCCTTATGTTGCGTTTTGTTAGTGTTCTTCTGTGTTTAGTGCTCGCTCCTGCCTTGCGCTCTTATTTTGGTGGCACTTCTTGTTGTGTTGGTGTTTTTTCACAACTGCTTTACGCATGCCTTCAAGCACCCTGTTTTCTGTTTGTGATTAGTACTATTTATGTTGAGCTTGCGACACCATTGGTTTGTCGGGACATTGTTATCTATTCTCTGTCGTACTGGTGACAATGGACGATCCTTTGATGCCAACCACTTGTGCGCTTGAACTTTGTGGACGCCGTCTGCTCCACGCTTCCTGTGAGTATTTTGCTGGGTTTCAGCAGTTTGTTTTGTTTTCTTTCATAATCTGTCCGGGCAAAGCACTTTCCCGTTGCCCTCGCTTTTTGTCAATAAATATCCATATTTTACTGCATGCTGCTACCTCGTTCGTCAGCATCCTGAAATCACAAGAACCTCCTGCGTCTGTTTGTCACCGCGTGACATTTACTTTGCGACTAAGTCTTTATCTTTAGCACAATGAACAGTGTAATAGATGCTGTGATGACCTCACAAAGTTGTGGCTAAGTTGGGTTTGGAAGTCTTTCAAGTTTGCGTCCTTGTCTTGCCAGTTGGTTGCTCTGCCAGCATTAGCATCCCTAGCTCCTTCATTGCCTGCTTGAGTGTATTGCGCTCTTATTTTGGTGGCACTTCTTGTTGTTTTGGTGTTTTTTCATAACTGCTTTATACATGCCTTCAAGCACTTTTTCCCCTCACCTGTTTTCTGTTTGTGATTAGCACTATTTAAGTTGAGCTTGCAACACCATGGGTTTGTCGGGACATTGTTATCTATTCTCTGTCGTACTGGTGACAATTGACGATCCTTTGATGCCAAGCTCTTGTACGATCGAACTTTGTGGACGCCGTCTCCTCCACAATTCCTGTCAGTGTTTTGCAGGGTTTCAGCAGTTTGTTTTGTTTTCTTTCCTAGTCTATCCGGGCATTCTAAAAAAACACTGTGTTAGGAACTGGTCAAGGGGGTGACCCCGGGATGCAGAGATGAGAGGCAAGTTTGAGTAACAAAAAGGGAATACATTTAATGAGTCCAAAAAGTGTAACAAAAAGCGATGGAGGCAGAAGTGCACTCCATGAAATACTCAAATGAAAACAGGTTCCTCAGTGGTCGGCAGGGGGAGAAGCCAGGGCACACTAAAACACAGGGTAAAGTCCTTGTTGCCCCCCCCGCCCCCTTAATGGACGCCACCTGGCGGCTTACCTGGCTTCTCTGGAAAACGATCATAAAATGTATTTAAAAGTGTAGGGTCTAAGATAAGGGAACGCGAGACCCAGGATCGGTCCTCGGGGCCGTAACCCTCCCAGTCCACCAGATACTGGAAACCCCTGCCCCTTCTCCTCACATCGAGAATGGCCTTGACAGAGAACGCCGGATGGCCATCAATAAGCCTGGGAGGTGGAGGAGGCACCTCTGGAGGGCTCAGGGGACTGGTGGAAACGGGCTTGATAAAAGAGACGTGGAATGAGGGATGTATCCTTAGGGAGTCGGGAAGGCGTAATTGAACGGCAGAGGGATTTATGATACGCTCAATGGAATAAGGACCAATAAATCTAGGCTGGAGTTTTCTTGAGTCCACTTGGAGAGGAAGATCCCGAGACGACAACCACACCTTCTGACCGGGCCTGTAGTCTGGTGCTGTGCTGCGGTGGCGGTTAGCGATGCGCTGGTTGCGCTCTGATGTGCGTAGCAGTGCAGAGCGGGTGTTGCGCCAGGCTTGATGTGCGCGGTGCAGGTGGGCCGCCACCGATGGGACAGCTACCTCTGATTCCAGAGAAGGAAAAGCGGGAGGTTGGTACCCGTAGGCAGAGTGAAAAGGTGACATGCCTGTAGCAGAGCTGATGAGCGTATTGTGAGCGTACTCTATCCACGGTAGACTGAACGCCCAGGATGCCGGCTGCTGGTGGCAGACGCAGCGGATGGCGGCCTCCAGGTCTTGATTAGTGCGCTCAGTCTGACCGTTAGTCTGTGGGTGGTATCCTGAAGACAGGCTGGGTGATGCTCCTAATGCTTTGCAGAACACCTTCCAAACAGCAGACGAGAATTGTGGACCTCTATCCGAAACCACATCCACCGGGATACCATGTAGCCGGAAAACATGGCGTACGAGCAGTTCTGTAGTCTCGAGTGCAGAGGGCAACTTGGCAAGAGCGACGAAATGGGCCATCTTGGAAAAACGGTCCACCAAGGTCAATATCACCGTGTTGCCCTTGGATGGTGGAAGTCCTGTGACAAAGTCCAATGCCACATGGGACCACGGGCGGGAGGGAATGGGAAGCGGGCGCAGAAGACCAGCTGGTGCCCGATGTGAAGCCTTATTACGGGCACAAGTGGCACAGGCCGATACGAAGTCCTTTGTGTCAGCCCTGGAAGTTGGCCACCAGAAGCGCTGGGATAGGAGGAAAAACGTACGGGTTATGCCGGGGTGGCAGGCGACCTTGGAGCTGTGGGCCCAGTTCAGTACTTCAGGACGGAGCTCTGGAATCACAAACAAACGCCCCTGAGGGCAGTTCTTAGGAAGAGGAACGTCTTTGAGTCCCTCCTTGACGCGGCCTTCAATGTCCCACTGCAATGCTCCCAGTACACGTGATGGGGGGATAATCGTCTCAGTCTTGACCTCTTCTTCAGGGCAGGAGTACATCCTCGACAGGGCGTCTGGTTTGCCATTCTGTGAACCGGGGCGGAAGGTCATGGTAAAATTAAATCTGGCTAGAAACAACGCCCACCTTGCTTGTCTAGGATTGAGCCGTTGAGCAGTACGAATATAGGATAGATTTTTGTGGTCTGTGAACACCACAAACGGGGTCTCCGAGCCCTCCAGCCAGTGCCTCCATTCTTGTAGTGCCAACACTACGGCGAGTAGCTCTCTATTGCCAATATCATAATTTCGTTCTGCAGGAGTCAGGCGGCGTGAGAAGAAGGCACAGGGGTGCAGCCTCTGGTCGGAGGTGGAGCGCTGGGAGAGAACAGCCCCCACGCCGGAGTCAGATGCGTCAACCTCGACAAAAAATTGAGAGGATATGTTAGGATGGACCAGAACAGGTGTAGAGGTGAACAAAGACTTAAGTTTCTCAAAAGCAGACTGAGTCTCTGAGGTCCACAAAAACAGAAGCTTAATGGAAGTTAGTTTCGTTAATGGTATCGCTACTCGACTAAAATTACGGATAAAACGACGATAAAAATTAGCGAAACCTAGAAACCTTTGAAGGTGCTTTCTAGAAGTGGGTGTGGGCCAATCAACCACTGCCTCGATCTTCGCCGGATCTGCCCGGAGTTGACCCCTCTCAACAATAAAACCCAAAAATGGAACAGACTCAGTATGAAAAACGCACTTCTCAGCCTTGACATACAGACGATTTTCGAGAAGGCGTTGGAGTACTAGGCGAACATGCTGGATGTGTAGTTCAGGGGTAGGTGAGAAAACGAGGATATCGTCTAAATAAACTACCACGAAACGGTCGAGCATGTCACGCAGGACATCATTTATGAGGCCCTGAAAGACGGCAGGAGCATTGGTGAGACCGAAAGGCATGACAAGGTATTCAAAATGTCCAAGTGGTGTGTTGAAGGCAGTTTTCCATTCATCTCCTTGCTTAATTCTGACTAAGTGGTAAGCATTGCGGAGGTCCAATTTAGTGAAATGTCTAGCATTGTGTAGTGGGTTGAAAGTAGAGTCTAGAAGTGGTAACGGATATTTATTCTTAACAGTAATATTATTGAGGGCACGGTAATCGATGCAGGGGCGAAGTGTCTTATCCTTCTTTTCCACAAAAAAGAACCCGGCGGCTAGTGGAGAGTTGGATGGACGGATAAGACCAGATGCAAGTGAAGTGGTGATATAGTCCTCTAGTGACTGTCTTTCGTGTCGGGAAATGTTGTATAAACGCGAAGAAGGGAGTGTAGCACTTGGGAGGAGATCAATACCGCAATCGTAGGGACGGTGTGGAGGTAACGACAAGGCTCAATCTTTGCTAAAAACGTCTTTAAGGTCGTGATAAGCAGTGGGCACCACCGACAAATCAATGACCTCCTCGGTGACGACACGCGATGACCCTGTGCGAGGGCATGCGGACCGCAGACAATGAGAATGACAAAAAATACCCCAGTTAATTATTGTAGCTTTAGTCCAGTCAATATGGGGGTTGTGTTTAGATAACCAGGTAAGCCCAAGCACAACCGGAGCAGAACGAGAGGGAATTACCAGAAAAATTATTGATTCAAAATGGTTACCAGATAATTGGAGAGATAACGGAAGGGTATGATGGATAACACTCGCCAGGTGGCCCCCGTCTAGGGATCGGACCACTTTTGGTTTATGTAACTTAGCAACGGGTATAGAAAAACGCTTAATTACGGACTCATCGATGAAATTATCATCAGCACCCGAATCAATAAGAGCCCTAATGTCCAATTCCTGGTCTTTATCCCACGTAAGCGTACCCGAGATTTGAAGTCTGGACAGCGTCTGACCTGTAGCTGACTGTAGAGGAGCAGGGTCGGTCACTGGGGGAAGTGACGCTGGAATGCAGTGAGGCGGCGGCGCTTGAGTACGCAGATGAGGCGACGCTTGGGTGCGCAGAGGAGGCGACGCTTGGGTTCGCAGAGGAGGCGATGCTTGGGTGCGCAGAGGAGGCGACGCTTGGGTGCGCAGTGGATGCGGCGCTTGAGTGCGGCGGCGGCGGTCAGGACGATGAGGACAGTGGGAGAGGTGATGCTCCGCCTTGCCGCAATATAAACACAGCTGGAGACGAAGGCGACGATCTCGCTCAGCTGGAGAGAGACGATTTCCACCGAGCTGCATCGGTTTCTCTTCCAGTGATATCGGCAGGGCATCGACACTGGGTATCGGTGTGAATGCTTGATGCGCCTCGTGGCCACTCCTACTATGCTTCAAGGAGCAGAGTTCATGGCGTTGGAACCTCTCTCTCTCCCAGTCAACGAGGCGATTTTCAATCCTCACCGCCAGAGCGACTAGCTCGTCGAGGCTGTCGGGAGTTTTGAGCGGGATCATATGTTTTCGGACTCAATCAGCCAGACTGAGGGAAAAAACGTCCACCAATGCGGAAGTAGGCCATCCGCTTTCAGCTGCGAGCCTTCGGAATTCGATGGCGAAGTCTGTGACGTTCCGCTGTCCTTGCTGTAGACGAAGTAATGCCCGCGCTGCTTCACGTCCTCGTCTTTCGCGCTGGAAAATGTTCTCCATGGCTTTGGCAAAAACGGCATACGAGGCACATACGGGGGATTGACGTGTCCATTCCGCGGTGGCCCAGGCGGAAGCCCGGCCACTCATATGGGACAAAACAAAAGCCACACGAGCCTTTTCAGTGTAAAAAGAAGTGGGCAATAGTTCAAAAAAAATTTCACACTGGGTGAGGAAGGACCGCACGTCACCTGACTCGCCGGAGAATCGCTCGGGCTTGGAGAGTGGTGGACACGTAGTAGGAGAGGTTTCGTCAGGCAGCTGAATATCTGCGGGTCGAGGATGGCTCAGCGGTACTGCTGGGTCGGCCGTGGGGGAAGACATCACCTGAAGTGCGGTGAGTACACTTCCCAGCTTTGTCTCCAAGATATTAAGGCGAGCGTTCTGGCGTTCCGCCATGGCGTTGACGCTGGCCCCAAGCACGCCAAACTGTTCTTCCTGTTGGCCTAGTCTCTTGGCCTGTTGGTCAAGAGATCTTATGACCGGGTCGATCTCTGCGAGGTCCATGATGTGGTCGGTTAATATGTTAGGAACTGGTCATGGAGGTGACCCCGGGATGCAGAGATGAGAGGCAAGTTTGAGTAACAAAAAGGGAATACATTTAATGAGTCCAAAAAGTGTAACAAAAAGCGATGGAGGCAGAAGTGCACTCCATGAAATACTCAAATGAAAACAGGTTCCTCAGTGGTCGGCAGGGGGAGAAGCCAGGGCACACTAAAATACAGGGTAAAGTCCTTGTTGCCTCAAGGAGGCTAGGAAAACAAACACAACAACGTTAGGAATTACAGGACTAGGAAAAAACAACATACCAGGACTGACGAGGCGAAGCAGGCACGTGCACGTGGAAGGTGCAGGATAAATTAACCGACAAGAGCCAGCTGTGGGAGGTGAGCTTAAATAGTCCTCGGTGTAAATAGGTTGCAGGTGTGCCTTAGTGTCCGCCCCTCGCTGGAGACTAATGAGCTGCGGAAACACACCACAACACAAGAGAAGGCAGGGAAATAAAAACACAACACACTGGTCAGATGACCTTAGAGCTCTGACGGGGGTGTGCAGAACAAGTAAGTCAGATATGTATGGTGGAGCCAGACCATGGAGAGATTTAAAAACAAATAATACAATGTTGAACTGGATTCTAAAAACAACAGGCAGCCAGTGGAGAGAAACCAGCACAGGAGTGATGTGCTCATGCTTTCTCGTTCCTGTGAGCAAGCGTGCACCTGCCTTTTAGCGGCGAATGGAAGACCGATTGATGCCAATGTATAAAAAGTTACGGTAGCTATTAGGGCAGGTTTCTAACTGGTTTATGGACAGGTAAGATGTGACCTTCTGGAGTAGTCTAAACTTTGAGAAGGCAATTTTTGCCACTGAGCTTATTTGTTTGTCAAGAGAGAACAAGAAAGTTTGATCATATTACGCCTATACTGGCTCACCTGCACTGGCTTCCTGTGCACTTGAGATGTGACTTTAAGGTTTTACTACTTACGTATAAAATACTACACGGTTTAGCTCCAGCCTATCTTGCCGACTGTATTGTACCATATGTCCCGGCAAGAAATCTGCGTTCAAAGAACTCCGGTTTATTAGTGATTCCCAGAGCCCAAAAAAAGTCTGCGGGCTATAGAGCGTTTTCTATTCTATTGTATTATCTCCAGTACTATGGAACAGTTAGAGATGCTACCTCAGTAGAAGCATTTAAGTCCCATCTTCAAACTCATTTGTATACTCTAGCCTTTAAATAGACCCCATTTTTAGACCAGTTGATCTGCAGTTTCTTTTATTTTCTCCTCTGCCCCCCTCTCCCTTGTGGAGCGGGGGACACAGGTCCGGTGGCCATGGATGAAGTGCTGGCTGACCAGAGTCGGGACCGGGGTGGACCGCTCGCCTGTGCATTTGTTGGGGACATCTCTGCGCGGCTGACCCGTCTCCGCTCGGGATGGTCTCCTGCCGGCCCCACTATGGACTGGACTCTCACTATTATGTTAGATCCACTATGGACTGGACTTTCACAATATTATTTCAGACCCACTCAATGTCCATTGCATCAGGTCTCCCACATCTGCGGTCCTCTCCAAGGTTTCTCATAGTCATTCACATCGACGTCCCACTGGGTTGTGAGTTTTTCCTTGCCCTTATGTGGGCTCTGAACTGAGGATGTCATTGTGGCTTGTGCAGCTCTTTGAGACACTTGTGATTTATGGCTATATAATTAAACATTGATTAATGCTTGATTGAAATTTAAAATCGTTATCAATAAAAACACCATGACTTTTTGCATAAATAGTGCAGTGGGACTATTCAGCCTAAAAAAAAAGATTGGGTTGCCAAAAATGATGATCTCAGTTTTTTTGTCGTTTAAATTAAGAAAATTAATAGACACTCGGTTTTTTACTTCTTGTTGGCCAGTGGTTCCTCACCTGGATCCGATCGAACCCTAAAGGTTCGGTGAGTCGGGCTCAGGGGTTCGGCGGAGGTCAAGACACACCCGACTCATCGTGTAAATAAAAACTTCTCCCTATCGGCGTATTACGGATACGGCAACAGCAGAAGTCACACTGATTTGCAGGTGTGTAATTTGTTGTGAGTCTATGCACCGTGTTGGTTTTGTTCTTTGAACAAGGTGATGTTCATGCACGGTTAATTTTGTGCACCAGTAAAAAAACATGGTAACACTTTAGTATGGGGAACATATTCACCATTATTAGTTGCTTATTAACATGCAAATTAGTAACATATTGGCTCTTGACTAGTCATTATTAAGTACTTATTAATGCCTTATTCGGCATGGCCTTATTATAACCCTAACCCTCTAACCCTGACCCTAACCCTCTAACCCTAACCAAATAACTCTAAATTAAGTCTTTGTTACTTAGAATATGTTCCCCATACTAAAGTGTTACCAAAAACATATAACTTTGTCTTGAATTTGAAAAAAAACAACATTTTATTTTTCACTAAAGAAGGGCTCGGTGAATGCGCATATGAAACTGGTGGGGTTCGGTACCTCCAACAAGGTTAAGAACCGCTGATGTCGGCATTGAAGTACAGCTTCATGCTTGTCACCTTGACCTAGGATTTAAAAGCAATGTATCCATTAATTTGTGCATAAATATAATCAATAGTGTGATATCATGAGGCAATTATACATGCATGTACAAATACAGTATATTCACTTTTTCCAGGGCATGCTAAAGGCAGCCAAAACAACGCTGTTGTCCTCAATGAAAACAAGTTTGGCATCCCTGCCATATCGTCCAGATGACTTAAATGTCACAGACAAGTTCTTTTTATGTGTCGTCTCGCATGTTCAGTCCCATTTTGCACATATAAAATTGACTTCAGATGACTACACTTTCCTCATATTCCCATTATTTTATGTACGCAGGCCCAGCCCTCTTTTGTTGTATTGCAACATTCTGCAACAATGCATGTGGCAGTCATATCTGATCATTCCTTCAAATTCTGCCCGGAAATATCGTGATTCGGGAGGAGAAAATGCAAATACAATTATTTATTTAGCACACACCTTGTGATCTATCAAGACTAAAATTGTACTGCGGGGGCTGTTTTGCTTTAGTACGTCTAGAAAGGATGCACATAAATAATTGTAACAAAAGAGGTGATTGCGCTGCAGCTCCGTCCGAAGTATGCTTGTCAAAATATATGCAGCCTGTCAAAAACGAAAGTATTAGACATGTTGTTTATTCAGCAACATAATTTTCTAATTTTATAGCTTTTAGATGAATTAAGGGGCTGTGGAGGGGGGCGTGGTCGGCGCGCCTCCTGCGGGAGTGGAGTGTGTATGGCCCGGCTTCGAAGCCCAGCTGACAGGTGAGTAGATTGCCCAGCTGGGGATGATTATCTAATCACCTGTCGCCTTAATCAACAGCGGCCGGGGCCATGACGAGAAAATTGGCGGCTGGGAGCAGAAGCGCACGCACCCGAGGACACAGAGAGAGAGAAAACACGGACACGCGTGACTGAAAAGACCTGCACCCTGGTGTATATGTCAATAAAGACTTGCTCAAACCTGTTTACCGGGCTCAAGAAGAGCTATCGGCCTTAGGAGAACCCTCCCCACACGAAGAGACGTTTACAGGGGCTAATTTAAATAAATTCCAACAACGAGTTTTGGTCATATCTTTGGAAAAAATACATCTTGCAATATGCATTTTCTTGTACCTGTAACATTCCAGCGCATGCTCGCAGATAGTGCCAGCATCCACTAGGGCACACTTTTCAGCAGGCAAAAAATAAGATCGGGTCTAAAATGCCCATAAAAAGCAGTACGTGTCTGCCTCATGTTTCAAAACATTGCAAAACGCAACAGGCAGGATCATCATAACATGAATATGCAGTAAATGAGTGTCTCCATGGCCACAGGCGCTTAATAAACGCACAAACCTCATTTTCAAGAAGAGCAGTCTGCACCACTTCTGCACTATCAATTGCACACGCAGTCTTAGCCGATCACATGTAACATGCCCACAAATAATCTGCACATTTTTTACATTTGTTTTACTTAAACACACTGGAAGGAGAACATGCAAATATAATAATCTCGCACAGACATTGTGATCTATCAAAACTACAATTGTAGACCGGGTGTTGTTCTGCATCTTTATTTAGTATGTCTAGAACCTCTTGAAAGGATGCACATAAATAGCTGTGACAAAAGAGGTGTCTGCGCCGCAGCTCTGTCCGAAGTTTGCTTGTCAACATATATACGGCCTGTCAAAAACAAAAGTATTAGACATGTTGTTTATTCAGCAACATCATTTTATAATTTTATAGCTGCTAGATGGCTTAAGGGACTGATTAAATTCAAACGACGCGTTTTGGTCATATTTCTTTTCAATGATGTTCGTTTTTTCATATGTATTGAAAAAAAAAACTTCTTGCAATATGCATTTTTTGCACTTGTAACGTTCCAGCGCATGCCAGCGCATGCCAGCATCCACCAGGGCGTACTTTCCAGCGGGGGAAAAATAAGACCGGGTCTAAAATGACCATAAAAACCAGAACGTGTCTGCCTCATGTTTCAAAACATTGCAAAACGCCACAGGCAGGAACATTATAACATGAATATGCAGTAAATGAGTGTCTCCATGGCCACAGGCGCTTAATACACACACAAATCTCATTTTTAAGAAGAGCTCCACTTCTGCACTTGATATGAATGGCACACACAGTCATATTCCATCACATGCAACACGCCCACAAATAAAACGCACATTTAAAAAAATAATTATACTTAAAATGTACTGAAACTCATTAGAAAACAAGCCTGTGTCTATATTGGTGGGGATTTTACCTGTAGACAGCTTTTAACTGTAGAGTAAGTCCTAATGCATTGGAAGGGTACTTTTAAAAGGGTTATTAGATGACAACGTACAGTATGATAACAATCCCTGGACCAGTGTTTTTCAACCACTGTGCCGTGGCACACTAGTGTGCCGTGAGATGCAGTATGGTGTGCCTTGAGTGTCGGCGCTTTTAGGAGCTCGGCAGACTAGCCGTGTAATACTCTTCCATATCAGTAGGTGGCAGACGGTAGCTGATTTCTTTGTAGATGTCGGGAACAGTGGTAGGCAGGGTGCAGGTAAAAAGGTATCTAATGCTTAAACCAAAAATAAACAAAAGAAAATACATTGACACTTTGGGAAGACTTTGCAGAACGAAACTAAAACTGAACTGGCTACAAAGTAAACAAAAACAGAATGCTGGACGAGAGCAAAGACTTACTGTGGAGCAAAGACGGCGTCCACAAAGTACATCCGAACATGACATGACAATCAGCAATGTCCCCACAAAGAAGGACACAAACAACTGAAATATTCTTGATTGCTAAAACAAAGTAGACGCGGGAAATATCGCTCAAAGGTAGACATGAAACTGCTACAGGAAAATACCAAAAAAAGAGAAAAAGCCACCAAAATAGGAGCGCAACAGAAGAATTAAAACACTACACACAGGAAAACATCCAAAAATTCAAAAAAAGTCATGGAGTGAAGTGACAGGTCGTGACAGTACACCTACTTTGAGAAAATAGCTATAGCGATGCATGGTTGGTTATGGTTTAAAGTCAGATCCAACAATTGCGACAACGACTTTTTACTGTCAACCGAGCTGCGTTTTTTAAAGATTTCTGCTGGTGGTGTGCCTTCGGATTTTTTCAACGCAAAAAATGCGCCTTGGCTCAAAAAAGGTTGAAAAACACTGCCCTAGACAATATGCAATTATCACTGCAGTCCAGTGATCATTTTCTGCTTTTCAAACCGCTGAGAAGAAGAAAATATGGAACATAAGAACTCCCACAAACACGACTAACAACCCCAATAAGAGCGTTGAATATTCACCACCCCTATTTCAGTCGGCCACTCTCTCTAATGACTGATCGCAACATATCATCTAGGCTTTCCTAAAATAGGCGGCAGGAAATGAGAGTTTTCACCACTTAGCGTCTCACAATGTCACGCGTGTGCGGTCTAAGAAAATAGCTTGAAAAGTGACAGTATGACGTGTTTCTTGGCACCTTTTTGGCATGGAGATTGATTTTGTGCTGCAAGTTAATTAGAAACCGCCAATTTATTCCTCTCTCCTCCAATTTGCTGTCCGTTTCGTTTGACTTTAGGTGTCGTGAGTAAACTACTACTTTTGCATCACTGAGCTAATGACAATTTTTTTTTTAACGCTCATCAATATTGTAGCAGCGCTGTGGGAGTAATTAACATCATCTACATTCTAAAGTTTATATGTTTTATATTACACCGAACATGACATTAAATCCTTGTTTTACGGCTGTCTTTTGTGACCTAACTTCCCCAAATAGCATCAAATTACCCACGTTGGCAGTATCACCTGCAGAACACAGGTGCCTCTGTAACTTCAGTATGAAAATACTGTTTGATGGAGAACAGTTAAGTATTTCTCAAATTCCAAACTTACAGTGCATCTGGAAAGAATTTACAGCGCTTCACTTTTTCCAAAAATGTTTTTATGTTACAGCCTTATTCCAAAATGTAATAAATTTACTTTTGTCCTCAAAATTTTACGGACTATACCCTAATGATGACTATTTTTTTTTTTTTATTACAATAATTAAAAAAAATGTTCATAGCATTTACTCAATACTTTGTTTATGCGCCTTTGGCAGCCATTACAGCCTCAAGAGGTTTTGAATATGATGCCACAAGCTTGGCACACCTATCTTTGGGCAGTTTCAACCATTCCTCTTTGCAGCACGTCTCAAGCTCCATCAGGTTGGGTGGGAAGCGTTGGTTTTCATCCAGGATGTCTCTGTTCATTGCTGCACTCATATTTCCCTCTATCCTGACCAGTTTCCCAGTTCCTGCTGCTGGAAACCATCCCCACACCATGATGCTGCCACCACGGTATTGGCCTCGTTACCTCCAAACATGACGCCTGAAAGAGTTCAATCTTCGTCTCATCAGACCAGAAAATGTTGTTTCTCATAGTCTGGGAGTCTTTCAGGTGCATTTTGGCAAACTTTTTACTCAAAAATGGCTTCCATCTGGCCTCTATACTATACAGGCCTGATTGGTGGATTGTCCTTCCAGAAGGTTCTGCTCTCTCCACAGAGGAACGCTGTAGCTCTGACAGAGTGACCATGGTCTTGGTCACCTCCCTGAGTAGACTGAGATGAATGCAGCAATGTACAGAGACATCCTGGATGAAAACCAAAATGTTTTAAATCTGCACACATTAAATTCAAATTGTCATTATGGGGTCTTGTGTGTAGAATTTCGAGGACAGAAATGGCTGTATTCCATTTTGGAATAAGGTGGTAACATGACAAAATGTGAAAAAATTAAGCGCTGTGAATACTTTCTGGGTTAAAAGCTAATAAACATCAGCAAACTAAATCTATGGGATGAAGTCAATGTACTTTTTAGGAATTAGGGTCTTTGGACCCATACTGTTTCTCCTGTATGGCAATGACATTACTATAGTTTCCAAACTGTTTAAGTATAATTTATTTGCAGATGACGCAACCTTTATTTAGTCATAAAAAAAAATCTAAAAAAATGTTGTCCATCCATCCATTTTCTACCGCTTATTCCCTTTGGGGTCGCGGGGGGCGCTGGAGCCTATCTCAGCTACAATCGGGCGGAAGGCGGTGTACACCCTGGACAAGTCGCCACCTCATCGCAGGGCCAACACAGATAGACAGACAACATTCACACTCACATCCACACACTAGGGCCAATTTAGTGTTGCCAATCAACTTATCCCCAGGTGCATGTCTTTGGAGGTGGGAGGAAGCCGGAGTACCCGGAGGGAACCCACGCAGTCACGGGGAGAACATGCAAACTCCACACAGAAAGATCCCGAGCCCGGGATTGAACCCAAGACTTTGTGGTTGAAAACAAATTAATTACGATTTAAATGATGGTTTGTTGTCACTCGGTTATCTTTAAATCCGGATAAAACTAAGTTTAGGATTCTTATAGTAGTAGAGATTCAAAGAACCAAAGAGATTAGATTTTGGGGTGTTACGATCAATTAGACATTTTCACGGAAATCACATACAAATTTGGTTAAAATATCACAAACTTTTGCTATTTTACATAAGGTAAATGTATTGTTAAATAAGTAAATACAATATTGTATATGTTGCATAATTCAATGATTGTTCCATGTCTGACATATGGCATTAAAGTTTGTGATACCAGTGTTTCAAAAACATATTTAAATCCAATCTAGTCCTTTTTGGAAGTGCGTACCACAACACCCACAAACCCAATATTTAAATAGTCAAATTCATTAAACATTTCCGGTTAGAGTACAATATTAATCAAAAATGACATACAAAGCACATTGAAAAAAAAGATTTGTAAAAAGAGAAAGTTATTCAAGAAGAAAATGACTGTTGTGGAGCCCATCAACATCCAGGGCCGGGAGGTGGCAGTAGTGGAGGAGTACAAGTACCTTGGAGTTCACTTGAACAGTGGACTGACAAGAAGGGCATGAACAGACTCTTGTTCCTGAGGAAGCTTAGGTCCTTTAATGTGTGCAGCAAGCTGTTGGAGATCGTTTTTCACTCTGTTGTGGCCAGTGCCCTGTACTTTGCAGTGGTTTGTTGGGGGAGCAGCACCAGCAAAAGGGACTTAAACCGGATTGACAAACTGATCCGGAAGGCCTGGCCAAACTATTGGCACACAGTTGGAGGTGTTTGTGTCAGTGAGGGACAGGAGGACACTGGACAAACTGCTGGACATCATGGACAATCCTGCCCACCCACTCCACCAGACAATTGAGGGACAGCGTAGCTCATACTCCAACAGGATCCTTCAGCTTCGTTCCCACAGTGTTCAATTCAAGAACTCCTTCATTCCGCACTCCATACAGCAATAGATGATATAGACAGATATCATATCATATATTACCTGACCACTTCTATGTTAGCTACCTCTCTTTATTTATAATGTATATTGTGTATTATTTCTGCTGGATCTACTCTCTATTTTATATTGCCCTTATTTTGCTGTAGCTGTTACATGACGCGCTAGCTGTTCAAAGTCGGCACCCGGGGTGGACCACTCATCTGTGCATCAGTTGGGGATGTCTCCGCGCTGGGGGGATTTGGGTTGGCTTGGGTTGGGTTGAGTTTTTCCTTGCCCTGATGTGGTATTTGAGCCGAGGATGTCGTTGTGGCTTGTGCAACCCTTTGAGACTATTGTGATTTAGGGCTATATAAATAAACTTTGATTGATTGATTGACTGTAATATTGTACATGGTAATTGGGATTTGTTATATATTGAATATACTATATAAAAATATAATATTGTATAATAATATAATATATCAGTATTTGTTATACACTGTATATATAATATGTAAATATTACATATATGTTATATTTTATATTGCTACTAGGGTACATTTTTAGTTTACTTTATACCTGCTCTACCCTTTCCAATCCTTACCCTTTTCATCCTTTGTAACGGAGCTACTGTGTGGAACAATTTCCCTTGTGGATCAATAAAATTTGTCCAAGTCTAAGTCTAATTATTACCTAACAGGAACTGAGATTTAAAAGAAAATCTCGATTTGGAAGAGTGACAACGGGGAGATGCATTTTAATCAAGGGTGTTAGTTTATGAAACAAACTCAAGGGTGGAACAAAACATTGTAAATCTATGAAGAAAATGTGAAAATCATGATGATGAAAAAATATGACTTGGAGTGAGCTGATGTATGTTTTGCAATAAAAATATGGCCTTAATAGTCTCCTGAGTTGAATAGCTAATGTTGTATCTGTGTGAATAGGGGTCAGATATTGTTATTTGTCTGTTATTTAATTCATGATTTATTTTTACAGACCAGATTATTTTAGTGACTAAAGCAGCTTTTCATTTATGTCTACGTGTTGAGGAGCGTTGTTATCATCACACTGCGAGAAAGTGAATAAGGGACAGCAACATTGATCTTGGACCCCAAGGCTTTATTTTCCCATGGAGACAGCATGGCTAATTACACTAGCATGTTGCCTGTTCCAGCACAGCTGCAGTCGGAGATTAGACAGACAGAAGCTGCCAGCTGTTACTCCGATGCGGTATCACTGACTAATTGAGACCAGCCAATGTCGGTGGAGCGAGGCCCACGCCGCTGGTCCTCATAATATGTATATCATCCCGTGATAAGGTTAATCAAAGGGACTGTTGTTCAACACTGGAGCTGATTAAAATGTAAATATCCAAAAATGTAAATGATATCATTAAATTGTGGGTAAATGAAAGCTTTTCTCTTGACATCGCTTTGTCTCAAGAAGTGGTTCTGGGGTGTTTGTGGAAATGAGAATATGCATAAGCTGTTGGACAAGGTGGGGATGGACATGGTGGATAGAGTGTTGGCACCTGTCGTCGTCATCATCATTAAAATCCAAGAGGTTTTATGTATTAAGCAATTACTAGATGTATTAGTAGATCCAAGAGTCTCAAAACACCGATTCCCGTAACCCCCGTGCAACCTGAAGATTGACGACACACAATTACTCTTAATTTCCAAAAGGGATCTGCTCATCAGAGTTTCATAAGTTAGCAATATTTACATATATTTTATAATATTTTTTGCAATATTTTACAACTTCAGATCTATCTATTTATTTAAAAAAAAAAGTTGTTCTTATTTTTTTGTTTTTTTTGTTTTATGACCTTTTAAACATTTTTTTTTTTATATGGGAAAATTCAAAATGTTTTTATATTCCTAAAAATAAGGGAATATTTGAATTTCGGTAGCCTTGAATATGACATTAATTAATGACACCATTGATTTTGATACAGCATACAAGAGACAAAAAATACAAAGTCTACTGCATTAGAATGGGATATAAATAAATATATATATATATATATATATATATATATATATATATATATATATATATATATATATATATGTCATGAAAAAACACAGAGGCTATTTCATCCCTACGAGCCTGTTTTGCAGGTTTCCCTGCTCTTCAGGGTATATTTCCCTGAAGAACGTGTGTGTGTGTGTATATTTATGTGTATAAATATATATATTAATGTGTATATATATATATATATATATATATATATATATATATATATATATATATATATATATATATACACATATATAGTATATATATATATATATATATATATATATATATATATATATATATATATATATATACACATATATACTATATATATATTTATATATATATACACATATATACTATATATATATATATATATATATATATATATATATATATATATATATATATATATATATATATATATATATATATATATATATATACTGTGATATGTTTTTTTCACTGGTGCACAAAATGAACCGTGCATTAACATCACCTTGTTCAAAGAACAAAACCAACACGGTGCATGAACTCACAACAATTTACACACCTGCAAATCAGATGGAAAATTAGAGGGAACATTTTTTGGGGGTATCCATTATACACCGATAGGGAGAAGTTTTTATTTACACGATGAGTCGGGTGTGTCTTGACCTCCGCAGTGACAATCCGCAGATTGTCACTGAAGGCATCAAAACTATGAATGAACACATGTGCAGTTATGTAATAAAACAAAAAAAAAAACGTTTTATATTATACTTTCTTCAAAATAGCCACCCTTTGCTCTGATTACCGCTTTGCACACTCCTGGCATTCTCTCAATGAGTGTCAAGCACACCCGTGAAGTGAAAACCATTCCAATGCAAAACGAAAGTAAAACTGAACTGGCTACAATGTAAAAAAAAACAGAATGCTGGACGACAGCAAAGACTTACAGTATGTGTCCGTACATGACATGACAATCAACAATGTCACCACAAAGAAAGATAGCGTCCGCACAACTTGAATAGTTGTGTTAGCCAATACAAAGCAGGTCAGGTAATAGTACTCAAAAAGAGGCGTGAAGCTGCTTCAGGAAAACATCCTACAAAACAGGAAAAGCCACCAAAATAACAGTGCAAGACAGGATTTAAAGCACTACACATAGGAAAACAACAACAAACTACAAAAAAAAGACAATATTGTCGGGTTCAAACACTGATGACATCTATTAAACAAGACACGAAGCAAGGAAATAAACCGAGACAGGATTAAATTTGGCTCAATTGAGGAGAAACGTGTTGACCTGTAACGTCTTACAGTGTCACTCACGCTCTGGCGAAAGATTGTACTCCTCCTTCTTTATTTTACTTTCTCCGACTACATGACCACAGCTGCTTACAGAGGGAAGTGGGTCGTAAACAACGTTGCCTTTGGATACAGAACACTTCACAGAAAAGGTCGTAAACTAGTTAAAAAATAAGTTTGTAAAACAGTTCAAAAAGACGTTTGTAAAACAATTGAAAAAGGAAGTCGCCTGGAGGGGATTCTGGTCCTGCTTCCTCTTCGCTTTTATAGTCCTTGGGTCAGACAATATCTTTCTGTTTGATTATAATACATGAAAGACAACAGGAACACCTTCATCTTGCTTCCCCTCTACGCAGTGGAGTTTTACAAGCCTTACTCTTGGTAGGTTCCAAAGACAACTTTTGCTTCTCACCGGGCACTCAAATGTCACACAAAGTTTTTGTGATAACTTAGAAACAATTATTCTAACAAGGTTGAAAAACACTGACATAAGAAACACCTGCAATGCCAATTTTGGGCCCCAGGAGTGCACAGTTGATATGTAAGTTACTTCATGCAAAAAGTTGTACAACAAATGTCTCTTTTGTAATTATTATTTTCGATCTGGGTTGTCCAAATGTGCAGAAAAGACATATTGTTCATTCACATTCAATCTCAAGCCCCTTGCACTCCTGTGTTCACTGCGCAGTTGCTTGACAAACCGTCATGCACAATCCCACTACAGTACAGTGCTGTCAGCTCAAATGATCTCCTTCGTGAGGAATTTAACGAGGTACCTTCTGGCACAGTGTGGCGATGCAAGTTAAGGACTCCTGTGATACGTGAATAGAAGAAAACTCTTGAAACTTCACAGCTTATAATAAGCTTGTCAGCTTATCATATTAGGCATGTGAGCTTATAACATTAGCATTTAAATGTCCTGGCATGTACAGTAATGTGATCGGAGTGCCTTCCCTTTGCCACTGAGGAAACACGAAGGCACGGAAAAAAAAGGATTTCTGCAGCAATGATGTGTTCAAGACAGTTGGATGGATTGTTTGTAAGAATTTGGTTAAACTGGAATTTGACAGTAATAAAACTTAAAACAAAACTTTATGTGGTTGGACTAAGAACTGCAACAAATGTAATGTACAAACCCCAAAACCAGTGAAGTTGGCACGTTGTGTAAATCGTGAATAAAAACAGAATACAAGGATTTGTAAATCTTTTTCAACCTATATTCAATTGAATAGCCTGCAAAGACAAGATACTTAACGTTCGAACTGGAAAACGTTGTTATTTTTTGCAAATATTAGCTCATTTGGAATTTGATGCCTAAAACATGTTTCAAAAAAGCTGGCACAAGTGGCGAAAAAGACTGAAAAAGTTGAGGAATGCTCATCAAACACTTATTTGGAACATCCAACAGGTGAACAGGCTAATTGGGAACAGGTGGGTGCCATGATTGGGTATAAAAGCAGTTTCCATGAAATGCTCAGTCATCAACAAACAAGGATGGGGCAAGGGTCACCAATTTGTGAACAAATGCGTGAGCAAATTGTCAAACTGTTTAAGAATAACATTTCTCATCAAGCTATTGCAAGGAATTTAGGGATTTCACCATCTACGATCCGAAAAAGGTTCAGAGAATCTGGAGAAATCACTGCACGTAAGCGATGATATTATGGACCTTCGATCCGTCAGGTGGTACTGCATCAAAAAGCGATATCAGTGTGTAAAGGATATCACCACATGGGCTCAGGAACACTTCAGAAAACCACTGTCAGTAATTACAGTTGGTCGCTACATCTGTAAGTGGACGTTAAAACTTGACTATGCAAAGCGAAATCCATTTATCGACAACACCCAGAAACGCAGCCGGCTTCGCTGGGCCCAAGCTCATCTAAGATGGACTGATACAAAGTGTAAAAGTGTTCTGTGGTCTGACGAGTCCACATTCCAAATTGTTTTTGGAAACTGTGGACGTCGTGTCCTCCGGAACAAAGAGGAAAAGAACCATCCGGATTGTTATAGGCGCAAAGTTCAAAAGCCAGCATCTGTGATGGTATGGGGGTGTATTAGTGCCCAAGACATGGGTAACTTACACATCTGAGAAGGCACCATTAATGCTGAAATGTACATACAGGTTTTGGAGCAACATATGTTGCCATCCAAGCAACGTTACCATGGACGCCCCTGCTTATTTCAGCAATACAATGCCAAGCCACGTGTTACATCAACGTGGCTTCATAGTAAAAGAGTGCGGTTACTAGACTGGCCTGCCTGTAGTCCAGACCTTGCGATATTTTACAGAGTTAACGGACAAATGGTAAATACAGTGTCACGGATAGGGCGCATTCCAATCCGCCCTCATCTTTGCGCTCTGCTTGCCGCACCTCGGGACACGCCCACGGACGCGTCACGCCTACATGCCGGCAAGGCTGTGGGCGATCAGCAATCAGCGCACCTGGACTTGATGAGAGGGAGCTGTATAAAGGACCAGTGGACCCAAGGATCCAGGCGGGAACTTAGTTTACCTCTTTGGATACCGGAAGCCTTATGCTCTTTCTCTCTGCGTTTTTCCCTCCGTGTTCTGACGTCCTTGTTGTTCTCCCGCAGTGCCTTCCCGAGTCTCCCCCTTTGTTATCTCCCGTTGTTTTCCCCGTGGTTTTTGGACTGCCTTCCTCGATCCTCGACCCTCGCCTGGACACGGACTCTGACGCCTCTCTCTCGCCCTGGACCTTCTGCCTGCCCCATGGACTGTCTTTCTGCCTTGTTCTTTCTTCTCGTTTCAACATTTGGTAAAACTCAACAGCTAATTACCCCTTCTGGATATTAGTTCACACGCCATTTCCGTAGCTTTTATTATTATTGTTTGATTATTATACTTATGGTAATATATATAATAAAATACATAGAGCTATACCGCTCCCCCCTGGTGTCTTTGCCGCCAACTCCCTCGGCTAAACATAACATACAGCTTAAAATTAAGATGTATATGTGTACACTAGATGACAATAATAATTCATTGGACAAAACTGAGTCACAAAAACATCAAATGAAAATAACCAATTTCCAATTATTGTAATTGTACAGCAAGTTTCTTGACATGTAAAAAAAAAAAGCCTTCTATTTCTTAAATGTCGACTTCTTGTACTGACTTGCTCACCACTAACCCGTCACAGTGAGGTGCAGAATGACTTTGTGGAGCGGAGGTGCGGTAGTTGTCTGTGAGTTACAATCCTAAAACGTTACTTCTAAAAAAAATAAAAAAAAAATAAAAAAATTACCAGCTTTATTTTTTTAATCGATATCAAGACATTACAGTTTTTTCCAATTGCTTGCATAGTAAATTTTAAATTTCCACACAGTTAACAAAGTCTACACCAAACCACTGTGCAGATTTGCCTAATATTAGGCTTAGACTCTGCTTCACAGTTTTTGCGAAATATTACACACAATGCTTTACACACACCTTCCCATCTTGCACACATATAAGGATTGTGGATGAGATACTAGGGCCTGATCCAGCTAGACGGGCAGGTGATAATTAGAATCAGTAACTGAGGCTTTTGAGTACGTTCTTTCATAGAGTTGCCGTTGCCTAAATCTGCACATGTAGCCTATACTCTATGCTGTCATTTTTACTTATCTCCAGAATTTTTTTCAGATTTGTCTCAGATTTTAATTTGTACTACATGTCATTCTTGACTACTGTGATATGTTACTTTACCTGACTGTGGTAATAAAATACATATTTTCAGTTTGCATCATCATTGTTGAGCAGTTCTTGAACAGATAGGATAGTTTTACTTTCTCTTTAGGTCAGTGGTTCTTAACCTGGGTTCGATCGAACCCTAGGGGTTCGGTGAGTCAGACTCAGGGGTTCGGCGGAGTTCAAGACACACCCGACTCATTGTGTAAATAAAAACTTCTCCCTATCGGCATATTACGGATACGGCAACAGCAGAAGTCAGACTGGTTTGCAGGTGTGTAATTTGTTGTGAGTTCATGCACTGTGTTGGTTTTGTTCTTTGAACAAGGTGATGTTCATGCACCGTTCATTTTGTGCACCAGTAATAAAACATGGTAACACTTTAGTATGGGGAACATATTCACCATTAATTAGATGCTTATTAACATGCAAATTAGTAACATATTGGCTCTTAACTAGTCATTATTAAATACTTATTAATGCCTTATTCGGCATGGCCTTATTATAACCTAAACCCTCTAACCCTGGCCCTAACCCTCTAACCCTAACCCTAACCAAATAACTCTAAATTAAGTCTTTGTTACTTAGAATATGTTCCCTAGTGTCCAAAAAACTATAAATTAAGTCTGTGTTACTTAGAATATGTTCCCCATACTAAAGTGTTACCAAAAACATATAACTTTGTCTTGAATTTGAAAAAAAACATTTTATTTTTTTGGTGAATGTGCATATGAAACTGGTAAGGTTCGGTACCTCCAACAAGGTTAAGAATCACTGCTTTAGGAACCTTACAAATATAAGCCGATTGCTATAGATTTGCCAATATATTTTGTCAAGTTACAGTAATCATTCATCAAATATGCTAAAAAGGTCGGGCAAAAATGCCCCAAACATGTAATTTCTTATAGTAAAATAGGGATTTTTCCAAATGTGTTTTGTATTCATCACTGTTGTGGGTAACTCACTCCAATAGTGTCTTTATCATTTGAAATCTGTGTGAGTGAGATGAAAATAAAACTGCATTTTTGAAAATGCTTGCTTTAATTTTGATGAATGGGCATATGTTTTGACCGAAGTGTGTCATTTTGCAAATAATCTATGAATTAAGAAAATTGAATGGGGTGTTTGGAAAAGTGTGTAAATCCTTTTGAAAAAAAGGCACACAGTTAATACAATTATGTGAAAGCAAATGAAAAAAAACTGTAAGAATCATTATTGTATAATTTAAGTGTATATTAGATATAATACAACAGTATCAAAATCTTACTGTATATTATCTTGGTTTTAAGGCCACGATGTGATATTATTGTTGTATATGTCAAAAAAAACCACAAAAAAACCCCACACAATTTACAAATGTCATAGGGTGTAAAATTAAAATGAGCCTGCACGGAATTTTTAAAACAAGCTTCACAGTGTCTTGGCTGAATGAGCGTGTATCGGACATCTCCTTGGACGTATCCTCGCTCATCCATGCGGACTGGACACTGGCCGAGAGTTGGTGGGCGGCCGAGGGTGGAGTCGGCTTTCTTGGTTGCTTTGTTGGAATTGCTCCTGTCTCTGGCCTTGCTCCCCCCACCCTTTATTTATTTATTTTTTGTAGCTGTATGTAGAAATGGCTGGTTGCATCAGCTCTGCTTTTTTAATGTCTTTAATGTCCTTTGTGTTCTTTGATGTTTCCATCTTACACACCTGCTTATGTGTGCTATGTATATTAGTTTTTTTCCCTTGGCCTCAGTCTTTTTTGTAAGGGGCGCTGGAAGTTGGCAGACCCGTCAGCAATCGTGTTCTGTCTCCCTGTAATGTTTGTCTGCTCTTGAATGGGATTGTGCTGGAAATCTTAATTTCCCCTCGGGGATTAATAAAGTATTTTTTAGAGATGTCCGATAATATCAGCCTGCCGATATTATCGACCGATAAATGCTTTAAAATGTAATATCGGAAATTATCGGTATCGTTTTTGTTTTTTATCGGTATCGTTTTTTTTGTTTTTTTTTTGTTTTTTTTTATTAAATCAACATAAAAAACACAAAATACACTTACAATTAGTACACTAACCCAAAAAACCTCCCTCCCCCATTTACACTCATTCACACAAAAGGGTTGTTTCTTTCTGTTATTAATATTCTGGTTCCTACATTATATATCAATATATATCAATACAGTCTGCAAGGGATACAGTCCGTAAGCACACATGATTGTGCATGCTGCTGGTCCACTAATAGTACTAACCTTTAACAGTTAATTTTACTCATTTTCATTCATTACTAGTTTCTACGTAACTGTTTTTATATTGTTTTACTTTCTTTTTTATTCAAGAAAATGTTTTAAATGTATTTATCTTATTTTATTGTATTAATTTTTTAAAAAAGGACTGGTGGTCCAAATTAGGCATAATAATGTGTTAATTCCATGACTGTATATATATATATATAGCGGTATGGGTTGATAACGGTATCGGTTGATATCGGTATTGGTAATTAAGAGTTGGACAATATCGGAACATTGGATATCGGCAAAAAGCCATTAACGGACATCCCTAGTATTTTTGATTCTGATTCTGATTCTGGTTAAGGCCACGGTATGATATTATTGTGGTGTATGTCCAAAACAAAAAAAATATATAAAAATGTTATAGTGCGTCAAATTAAAATCAGTCTGCACTGAATTTTAAAACCACATATTAAGTAAACAAGAAGACCTATTACTGTATAACGTAAAGACAATTGTAATACATTATCAACTTATTTTTGCAAAGTACATTTCTATAGTCTAACTATACATGAATATGCCCACATTGGCTTACAATATTTTTTATTTTGCCAAGCTAAACTGCAGAATCCTTATGAGAAATCCACAAACATCTTGAGAACTCATTTGCATGACATTTTGAAAGAGCTTTCCAGCCACATATTGCATGTATGCATCCTGGTAGAGTTGTGCAGGTCACCCCATTCGGATCGGAAATATATTTTGCTCGAGGGAGTAAGAGAACCGTGCTAAAAAGTGACTAGTGTACATTATTTGCTGTAGTTGGGATTTATTTCACACAAGTGCTTATTAGTGGCTAGGAACAATAATTTACTCCATGCGCCTCTTATCTACTGCTTAAAACACAATTAACACCATTATTTTGACCTATCAATACAGCTATAGTGCATGAATGGTCCTCTCAGCATGATGTGGAACTGAGAAAGTGAGCAATTTTGGGATGGACAGATATTATTTAACCAAACTAATGACAGTCATTGGTACAGAACAATCATATCCTGCACATTAAAGTATTCATGTGGGAGATTAAAATAGGCCCATCCATTAAAAGACACAATATTTCATTCTATCTACAAGGAGGAAATTAGTTTAATAGTCCTTAATATCAGTGAGGAAATGGGCAGAGGGGATCAATTTATATTTGAATATGTCTGCCTATCAGATAGAACAGTGTTGTCGGACAATTACTTGTAACATTTATACATAACTGTATATTACCCTACTAATTGTTAGGTTACTGACTACTTATAACAACGTTTTTTAGGTGGTGTTTTTGTGAAAATGTGCTACAACTCAAAGCAAAAAAATACAACAGGATGTCATTAGTGAATGGTATAATGGAGTATTCAATTGATGTATTACATTTTTTGGAAAATGGGGTGTTAAGACCACACTTTTTGTGTGTGCTGAAGAATCCGCCTCAAAAGTTTCTCCTATGTAGGTCATTGGCAAGACTTCATTAATATCATGAGTGCACAATTAGGATGAAAAATCACTTACTTAATATAATTTTAAATGCATTGTTTTGCAAGCGCTCTTTCTTTAAAGTCCTAATTTCACGCCCCTGTTCTGTCCAAAAGTAATTCTCTGGCAGTAAATACCAATTAGAGCACAAACTACTTGAATGCAATGAGGATATTCACTTATACACAATTATAATGTATCACTCTGTGGGAAAATATGTTTTATTTGTTTTTATTTCAGTGTTGAACTGTGATGTATTGTATACCGTATTTTCCGGACCATAGGGCACACCGGATTATAAGGCGCATTGCTGATGAATAGTCTATTTTCGATCTTTTTTCATAGATAAGACGCACCGGATTATAAGGCGCATTAAAGGAGTCATATATTTTTTTCTAAATGTAAAACACTTCCTTGAGGTCTACAAAACATGTAATAGTGGTTCTTTGGTCAAAATGTTGCATGGATTATATTTTACAGATCATCTTCAAGCCGCTGTCTGACAGTCGCTTCCGGATGCGCCGTTTTGTCTTATTTACGTGGCTCACCTTCAACAGCGTCATCTCCCAGTAATCTTTGTTGTAGCGGTGTAGCGTGCAAGAAAGGGAGTGGAAGAGGTGTCAAAAGATGGAGCTAACACTTTTAATGACATTCAGACTTTACTTAAATCAATAACAGAGCAGCATCTCCTCATCCGGATACAACAAGGCCGTGAAAAACCCACCGCCCGGAACTCTCTAATAACTAAAGTTCCTTGGGTGAATAATGTAAACTCACTACACCGGTATGTTTTAGTGCTTTCATGGCGAGTTTACTGACAGATATAAGTAAGACCTTTACACTACTTTATATTAGAAATTGCAACAGCGGAGGATGGATGTTCCATTAGAAGAGGATAGAGAAAAATAAGAAGTTTATCGACTACAGTGTCGCCACGGACTACAAAGGCGGACGCGCGCATTTTTTCAGGATTTTTGCAGATCCCAAATACAGATCAGTAGGTATCAGAAGGTAAGAAAAGTTGCTTTTGCATAATATTGCGAAACAAAACGCCAGATAATATGTCTTACCTTATACACACCATAATAATACTCGTATGTTGATGCACAGTACAATCCATCACGCGGTGCGGCTTCATAGCTCACCAAAGTCGTACTAAAATATTTTGATAGATTTTTGAGTGCCCTGTGTAATGTTCTATATTTTCAATGGAACAGATAAAATGTTGGTGTTGTTTACTTGAGTCATATTGCAGTCAACACATATCTCTTATGTTCGACTGCCATCTACTGGTCACACTTATCATTACACAATGTACCAAATAAAATTCCTTCGAGGTCAGTAAGCAAAACCAAAATTATTCCGTACATTAGGCGCACAGGGTTATATGGCGCACTGGCGAGTTTTGAGGGGAAAAAATATATTTTAGGTGTGCCTTATACTCCGGAAAATACAGTACTATATATATATATTTTTTAAATAAATCACTTTTTTCAGCTACAGTCTATTTTGCCCAATTGTGACCAAAGAACATCTGTGAACTAAGTCCTAATTAATTTGCAAATATAAGCACTAAAACCCATTTAACACAAATATTGAATAATCATTACTTGGAGGAAAAAATGCCATCCTTGTCACATTTCAGGCTCTCTTTTGCCCCATTTACAGCTACATTCACAATTAATATTCATGATAGAATATCAGAGCAGTGCTGATTAAATTATACATGGATCAATGGGGTTAGTCAGAGCCATCAATAGTTAACGAAGGACAAAACACACCTCTTCCTCCAGTCCGTCCATAACCCACTTAAATGGAGTCCATCCCGTAATGAGTTACTCAGAACCACTCCTGTCTCCTGCATGTCTAATGGACGACAAGTAGGAAAGCTCTCATACCGAGCACACAGACTTGACTTCTATCAGGCGTCAACATGCAATTGATTGCTGATGTTTGCTAAAGTTTTCAACAAAGTTAAATTATTTTAGGCAAAATAATCAAACAAGAAGACCACCGGCAAGCCGTTCAGAGTTGTCACTCACAGCCTTACCAGAACAGTACAAGAGAATCAACAAACACTTGTAGTCTTCTTGTTTTTATGATAGAACATATATTCAATGGTAGCTGACATAAGCGATCCAAATCGCTATCATTAGCTAACAACACACACAGCGAACGGACGTATACGAGTTACGTACAGTCCGGGGCGTAGTTTACGTTGTTGTATATTTGATGGTCTCGGATGAGTGATGAGCCAAGAAGACGCCAACGAGGAATTGTCAAACAAAAAAGCTTTATTTGTTTCAGCGAGGCTCGGACTGGAGCTGCAGCTCCAGGAGGTAAAATATGAGCCCGATCACTCTTCTGCTGTCTTTTTGGACAACTGTCCTTAAATACCTTTTACACAAAGACCCTTACTCTTTGTAGTTCTAGACTTAGAGCCGGTCAGTCTGGCCAGTCAATCTTTCCCTGACATTATTCCTCTGATCAGTTTAAGTCGGGTGACATCCGACCCCTATCCTCTACTCCTACCTGTGAGGGCTTCCTACCAGATGTTGCTTCTTTTTTTTTTTCATCACCCCTAAAACCTAGATTCCAGTTGTCATGGGGGCAAGAGCCACCACTCTCGTGAGAGCTTTTGATGGACATGTACACCTTTGAAGTTATCTAAGGGTATATTTCCTTAGTAGAATAATCCTCTAAAGGATTCTGTGACCAAATACAAACACATGCTAGCTCACGATCATATAAGTAAATGGTATGTGGCATAATTGACCTCAACGTCTAGGCAGATTATATTGTTTCACATTGGAAAGTTAGCACCTTCGAGGTCAGAGGTTCTCAATTTTTTTCACCAAGTACCACCTCAGAAAACCCTTGGCTCTCCAAGTCCCACCATAATAGTGTTAGCGTGATAGTGTTTACTCACATGTCTCCTCTGTCCTCAGCCATATATTTATTTGTTTATATATGTGCATATGCATGTTTGTGTTTGGTATTTGTGTGCTTACGTGCGTATGTGTGTGCGATGATGGCGGATGTGGGTAATCGGGGTATAAATAGTCCAGTTGTGATTGATTGAATGCCCTGAGATGACAAAGACCTGGATGAATGAGAACCTTCATAGACATTGTATTATTTTTAAGTCTGTAAAGCACTCTGCGTTGGCCTCAGTATTCATTAGGAACAAGGTCAAGGTTTTATTTAGGAAGTATGTTCAATGTTTTTGGCCACTGTAATATTACGCATAGTTTGAACAGTAACACTGCTTGATGATAGAAAAATAAAACACTGTACTTTAATCAAGTACCAGCACATGGAGCCCACGTACTACATAGTTTGAGAATCACTGTTCTAGGCATAAAGGCTAAAAACTACCCCTTTAACTGGAATAGACAAGAAAGTAATTGAAAACTTTTCTGAATGTCATGTCCTTCAACAGTACACTTTTAAAAATGATGGCAACGCATTGCACTGTAAGGATTACATTTTGTGTTAGTTACGTTACGTAGTACCTCAACATGATACGTACCATTTATTTTGAACCTATGTTACTTTTTTGCAGAAGTTGTGTGACATCAAAGTCAAGTGTTCGAGGAGGAAGTTTACGTCCTGTATGTAACGGCACTTTTCGCATTGATCAATAATATAACAATGCAACATCTTAAAGCGGCACTAAGTCACTTTTCAACCTTCATGAAATGTTTTGATAACTTTTGGGATGACACGTGGCCTGAGGTGGTCTGTATCGCTCTCACTAAACAATTTGAGGACACACAAAAACTAAAGATGTGCCGACTTGCTTTACGGCACACATCACTCCCGCCTTTCCCCGTTCGTTGCAAAGACGGAAGTCAAAGCAAACGCCTGCGTCCCACCAGAAATCTAAAATAAAAAAATAAAAATAAATCCTATGTGCAATTACTGCTATCATGGCTGAAAAACAACCAAAGAAAAGAAAAGTTTTGCCTGAGGAGACACAATTAAAAAAAGGGAGGACAGTCAAGGATCAAACATTGCACCGACTTTCACTCACTGGCGTGAGCTCCAAGTTGAGGAGGGATTTCTGACTGAAGTTGCCTTGGCTCTGTTCCTGATGGACTTATAAGTAACTTTCAAAGCTCAAATGAAAATGATAATGCTAATGTTCGCTATCCGAAATGTTTGTTTAAGCTGCACAAGTTTACATGCAATATGTCTTATTGTGCCATGGTCTGGGGACAGGCTACGAAATGGGTAGTGAAGCCCCTGTTGTCATTATATAAACAAACACTAAAGATATTTGACCAAAAACCAATGAAGCATCATCACTGCCATATTACCCAAAAATATAACATGAGTTTTGATAATTTTAAACATTCCTCATTTTTAAAAGCGCTTTTTTTTAAGTGTCTTGTTGGCGTCTTCTTCACTCATCACACGACCATCAAACATATAACAAGTGTGTAAAGAAAAACAAAGATACAGTAGTGAAAGTGTGCAGGCTGGAGCTGCAGTCATGGGGAGCTGTAGATTGAAAAGGTGCCGGACCACTCTGGGTCAGTCTGCGTTCTCAGTGAAGTCCTCACATTTGTGGAACTCTTTGCCACTGGAGATAAAGTCACAGTCAGACATTGAGCTTTTCTCCACAAAACTGAAAAAGTGGCTTACAGAAAATCAGAAGTGTGGACAAATGGGGCCAATTATTTTTAATGTATTTTTATTTTGTACTTGTTTTAATCTTGTTTTAATAATCGTTTTTTTTCACTTTTCTCAACTTTTCTTCAAAAGCCTAACCAGGCACGAGGGTTGCAAATTAGCCTGTGGCTAGAAGTCTTATGCACTTTGACATTGGTTACCTATGGGTAGCAATGTGTAATTGTACTGTCCCTGTCAAATAAATAAATCAATAAATACAATAAAATAAATGTGCATGGTAGTTCGCAGTTCCACACTGACACGACCAGCCATGCAACAAACTCAAAAGTACTGTATAAAGGAAAAACAATGCGATGACTGTAAGCCGCAAATATAAAGTTTGAGTAAAATATGTAGGTTCCTACTGTGGAAAGATCAGTCGTACTGAATCATTGTGGTATTATTGTGTCAGTTAGACAAAACACTACCACTTTGTTTCACTGCCGCCGCCAAAATCAACTAAAACGGAAAGTTCTAAAGTGGAGCTTTAAATAAGTCAAATGTGTATATTTAAAGTTAAAATGTTGATTGTCATTAATATTTCCCCTAGTACGGGGGTCAGCAACCCGCGGTTCAAGAGCCACATGCGGCTCCTGAGCAGTGGAGCTTTTTCAAAAGTGTATGGAAATGGAAAAAAAATGGCGTGAAAAATATATTTTTTGTTGTAATATGGTTTCTGTAGAAGGACAAACACGACACAAATATTCCTAATTGTCAGAAAGCCCACAGTTAAATATGTTTGTGTTTTTTTGCTTCACTGAGTATTTGGCGAGCGCCGTTTTGGCCTACTAATTTCAGTGGCCCTTGAACTCACTGTTGTATGGACTGTGACTCAACAGTTTGTTTACATGTACAACTTTCTCCGACGCTGCCACAGAAAGACCTGTTTTATGCCACTCCTTCTTTGTCTCATTTTGTCCACCAAATGTTTTATACTGTGCGTGAATGATCCGAGGTGAGCTTTTTTGATATTATTGATGTGTTTTGGAGTGCTAATCAGGCATATTTGGTCACTGCATGACTGCAAGTTAATCAATAATACTAACATGTAGGGATGTCTGATAATGGCTTTTTGCCGATATCCGATATTCCGATTTTGTCCAACTCTTTAATTACCGATACCGATATCAACCGATACCGATATCAACTGATATATTTACAGTCATGGAATTAACACATTATTATGCCTAATTTGGACAACCAGGTATGGTGAAGATAAGGTACTTTTTAAAAAAATTCATAAAATAAAATAAGATAAATAAATTAAAAACATTTTCTTCAATAAAAAAGAAAGTAAAACAATATAAAAACAGTCACATAAAACTAGTAATTCATGAAAATCAGTAAAATTAACTGTTAAAGGTTAGTACTATTAGTGGACCAGCAGCACGCACAATCATGTGTGCTTACGAACTGTATCCCTTGTAGACTGTATTGATATATATTGACATATAATGTAGGAACCAGAATATTAATAACAGAAAGAAACAACCCTTTTGTGTGAATGAGTGTGAATGAGTGTAAATGGGGAGGGAGGTTTTTTGGGTTGGTGCACTAATTGTAAGTGTATCTTGTGTTTTTTATGTTGATTTAATAAAAAAAAAAAAAAAAAAAAACGATACCGATAATAAAAAAAACGATAATTTCCGATATTACATTTTAACGCATTTATCGGCCGATAATATCGGCAGGCCGATATTATCGGACATTTCTACCAACATATTATTTAGGCTAGCTGTATGTACATATTGCATCGTTGTGCCTCGTTTGTAAGTATATTTGAGCTAATTTAATTTCCTTTACTTATGTCAACTTATATGTGCATGTCTCATGACACATTATCTGTATGTTATATTGTCTGCATTTCTGATAGTTGTTAGTGTGCAATGTTGTTCCAGATCACAGCAAATGTTAGCCAGCTTGCAAAGATTATAATACATCCATTAGAGGAAGACAGCCTGCCGTTTCCTTTAACTTGTACATCTATACCTTTGGCCATTCTAAGACAGTCTTTTCCAGGACTTATCTCACCCTCTGAAAAGTTTTACTATCAATCAATCAATCAATCAATCAATGTTTATTTATATAGCCCTAAATCACAAGTGTCTTAAAGGGCTGCACAAGCCACAACAACATCCTCGGTTCAGAGCCCACATAAGGGCAAGGAAGAGACCGGATGCAATGGACGCCGAGTGGGTCTAGCATAATATTGTGAAAGTCCAGTCCATAGTGGATCTAACATAATAGTGAGAGTCCAGTCCATAGTGGGGCCAGCAAGAGACCATCCCGAGCGGAGACAGGTCAGCAGCACAGAGATGTCCCCAACCGATACACGGCGAGCGGTCCACCCCGGGTCCCGAATCTGGACAGCCAGCACTTCATCCATGGCCACCGGACCTGTGTGCCCCCCCCCCCCCCCCCCCACAAGGGAGCAGAGGAGAACATAAAATAAACGGCAGATCAACTGGTCTAAAAAGGTAAAAAGGGGGTCTATTTAAAGGCTAGAGTATACAAATGAGTTAATGTTTTCCAATGTTGTAAAAGTGTGTAGAATAAATATTACATTTCAACATTTCTGTCAACGAAGATTTGCGTCAGCCTGCGACACATAGTAATTTTGATAGTAGGCTATTATAGCTCATATATACACTTACATCATGTGTTGCCATCATCACTTGTATAAGTCTTTTAATTTTTTGCGGCTCCAGACGGATTACTTTTTTGTATTTTTGGTCCGATATGGCTCTTTCAACATTTTGGGTGGGCGACCCCTGACCTAGTAGAATTCATTCTTCGTTGCTTTTTAAAAAAAATCTAATTGTTAATTTTAGTATTGTTGGACCTGGCCTTGGTTTTCCACTGGGTTAGGTTCATGTTTCACAGTTTTTTTTAGAGCTTGCAGACTCTTGTCAGATGTTTTTGTTTGTTTCTCCCATTGAAATGTGTTGCACACTACACTTTGATATTCGCAATTTCACAGCGGTGGAAATGTTTCCGATGGCTTGTCACCACTCAGACAATAACCTGAGCACTCAAAGCTTCACGAGGCTGCAGTGACCTTGCAACAGGAGCCCTGTAGCGCTCCAATGCTTTATCGGCACGAGGCAATCGTGTGTATTCGAAATCAAATGACAGACAGGAATATTAAAGCTCAATGACATTTACCTTTATTATGCCGCGGCTTTTTATGCATTCGGGGATTTCAAGTTAAACCTCCGGGGGAACTTCATCCGCTCTGAGTCAGCGTGCACTCGTCGCAGCTACTCAATCGGGTTCTCTTGTACAAAACAAAAGCGGTGGCAGAAAAGATGTAATTGTGACAAAAAAGCTCTCTCAGACAAGCAATTATTTTGCCTGTCGTTACACTTTTTTTTTCAAAGTCGACGAACAATTCCACGTTCTCTTTACTTCGTCAGTCAGGTGTACAACCTGCCGTCAACCGAAGATAAAAGCAAAATGGTTATAATATTTTTTTTTGTGTGGTTTCCTGCCTTTTCTAAAAAACAAAACCAACAATTTAGTTTTATGAAGAAAAAATACTTTACAGCATATCTACTGTAGTATACATGTTTAGTTATGCTACCTGAAGGAACTGTTTATCGTCTTTGTAATGCAGAAGAACAACCACCAGTAACAGATGCATTGCACGTACTGTGCTGTATGGTTTGCCTGTCCAAACTTGGTTTTGGTAGCTCTCTGCAAACATAGTTTAGGACTGTAGTGTTCGCTCGATTATTGCGGGTGTTACATTCCAGACCCTCATCATGGGAGATGAATTTCCACGAAGTATGTACACTATAGTGTTGTCCCGATTCCAATATTTTGGTACATGTACCAAAATGCATTTCGATAGTTTTCGGTACTTTTCGATACTTTTCGAAATAAAGGGGACCACAAAAAATTGCATTATTGGCTTTATTTTAACAGAAACATTTTAGTGTACATTAAACATATGTTTCTTATTGCAAGTTTGTCCTTAAATAAAATAGTGAACATACAAGACAACTCGTCTTTTAGTAGTAAGTAAACAAACAAAGGCTGCTAATTTAGTCTGCTGACAAATGCAGTAACATATTGTGTCATTTATCATTCTATTATTTTGTCAAATTTATTAAGGGCAGGTGGTAGAAAATGAATTATTAATCTACTTGTTCATTTACTGTTAATATCTGCGTACTTTCTCTTTTACCATGTTCTATCTACACTTCTGTTAAAATGTAATAATCACTTATCCTTCTATTGTTTGGATGCTTTACATTAGTTTTGGATGATACCACAAATTTAGGTTGCAATCCAATACCAAGTCGTTACAGGATCATACATTGGTCATATTCAAAGTCCTCATGTGTCCAGGAACATATTTACTGAGTTAATAGACATAATATCAATTTAAAATGTAATCGATGTAGTATTGAATAGATACACTCCTGTAATTGGTATCATTACAGTGGATGTTAGGTGTAGATCCACCAATGGCGTTTGTTTACATTTTGACGCCGGGGAGCTACGGTGTGTAGTGAAGCATGTTTAGCTATTCCTCGTCCTGCAGGGATGATACTTGTAAGAAATGTTCTTTATTTGTCGCCATGGAGGCAAGGATTAGTGATTTAGAAGTAGTCAAAACACTGCAGACTGCGGATGGGCTTTAGCTGCAAGCTAGCTAGCCATGTCTTAAAGCACCTCTTCCTGAGTGTGTTTCAGTGTTATAACTTCACCTTTTCAGTGGCCTAGTGGTTAGAATGTCCGCCCTGAGATCGGTAGGTTGGGAGTTCAAACCCCGGCCGAGTCATACCAAAGACTTTTAAAAAATGGGACCCATTACTTCCCTGCTTGACACTGAGCATCAAGGGTTGGAATTGGGGGTTAAATCACCAAAAATGATTTCTGGGCGCGGCCACCGCTGCTGCTCACTGCTCCCCTCACCTCCAAGGAGGTGATCAAGGGTGATGGGTCAAATGCAGAGAATAATTTTGCCACACCTAGTGTGTGTGTGACATTCATTGGTACTTTAACTTTAACTTTAACTTAAACTGTGTCTGCTTGTAAGTACTCCGTGATTGTGCGCTGCCGAACATGCTCCTCTGCTCGCAAAACCAGCAATGTCATGACGTGACGACGACGGGTGAGTGGGGGACCGGTACTTTTTTGAGGCGCTATAGTACCGAATATGATTAATTAGTATCGCAGGACTATACTAGTACTGGCATACCGTACAACCCTAGATAGAATATACAGCAAACGCTAGCTATAAGAGGGTGGGATATACACAGCCTCTTTAACCTGCAAGACTTAAAAAATGTCAAATATACTCTTTATTAAAGCCTAATCAAACTATGCAGTCATTTTTTTGGTTATAAAACCAGAGTATATGAGGACATATGGAACCTAACACAAAAGAAAAGGCACTTTTGTGAAAGAGTTCAGAAAAGTTATCTGTGCTTAGTCAGGTGTGGAACCCCACGGTGATTAGGCAATAACACACAGTGGCCGTGTCTCGCTGGAAGTCATCCAGAACTAACAATAAGTCAGATCTCGATGGGCCAATTAGCCCTCGGAGTTCCCATGTAAAACCTTCCATGAGGAGCCTGTGATTGGAGGCCATTACAGACAGAGAACAGTGCCAGAGGAGACATTGCGTCCTTAGTGGGATTCTTCTTCCTCCTCCTTGTCCAGTGGAGCTTGCTCATGTGACAAGCGGCCCCGTCTTGAAAGTGACACTGCGGGCCTGGCGGAAACCAATTACCGCTCTTAAATCAAAATGTCATTGACCATTACGGCAGGCGGATAAGGTTGATTGATTCCGCTTCAAATCATAATTATAGACAGAATCTGGCCATTAGACTGTAATTGTGACGGCCATCATAAACGAGTTCTGTTGCTCGTTCAAGACTTTCGCATTTTAAGTGTTTTCTTTTTCTTTTTTTTGCAGCCTTTCTTCATTAGGTTCTTCAGTTCGGAGAATATTTCGATAACAGTTTGTGCAAAGACCTTGAAACCTCCCTCGATACGCTTAAGTAATCCACAAAGCCATTGTAAGCGCCTGAATACCCTTAATTTTTCCGCGGACCCAGAGAATGCATTGTGACCACACTGCATTGAGACGTCCAGTGAAAAGACTTGCTTGGAGTCCTTGCTTGATGATTGGAATTATGCTGGCTTTTCATCTGTGTTTTTTTGTAAATTTTTAGTGTGAGTGTGTGTGAATGCCAGGTCATTGACACATTCACACAATCCTGTATGAATACGTGGGAGGAGCAATATGTGCATTGTATATTTTATCGACTGCACACCTCCCTGAGCACAGCGGAGGCCGGGGTCCGAGAGATGCTCTGCTTCTGCACACACTCCCGACTCTACGTTTGTCAGTTTTAACGCTGAGAGGTGAGCATAAGTTCCAGCCGCTGGTTTTGTTTTTCCCTCCCTTTTTTTTGAGGAAACGCAAACACAACCGAGCTGAAACAACAATAACACTTTGTTTTTCCCATATTCCTTTGCTCTCCGGAGGCCCAGAACTTAAAAGAACAGACGGGTAACATTCCTCAAAGCTCGGCGTTTCCAGGGAGGATTAAATACTTGCAAAGAAAATGAAACTACCTCGCCGGCATCAAAGAGCAACTTGGTCATTATTAAGATTAGGGGGGAGGGATATTCAATCTTTCGGAAGAAAATTATGTCCTGTGCTTTCTTCCTTCAAGGTGTCTTCCTTGGTAAGTGTTTTCATGTTACTGTACTGATTTAGCAGAGTTGGTGTGTCGTTAGCATTGCAGCACATGGCTCTGCTCATCTGTTTGTAGGACTCACATTTTAGGTGATTATTTACCGAAGCACCTGCCCTTACCACCGCCAAACTAGGTTTCTCTCCAATGGTGGTAGGATGCACCCATGTGGCGCCTTCTAGCCACACCCAGTCACTACGCACTTGCCATCTTGTAAATCACTTTTAGTATGACCTGTCATCCTAGAACCGAATGCCCGTGGGTACCGCTATCGGTAGGGTTGCCAACCGTCCCTTAAAAAACGGAATCGTGCCGTATTTAGTACTGTATTTATTGGACCATAAGGCGCCTTATTATTTGGCGCGGTTGGGAGAGTGGCCGTTCCAGCAACCTGAGGGTTCCTGGTTCAATCCTCAGCTTCTACCAACTTAGTCACGTCCGTTGTGTCCTTGAGCAAGACACTTCACCCTTGCTCCTTATGGGTCGTGGTTAGCGCCTTGCATGGCAGCTCCCGCCATCAGTGTGTGAAGGTGTGTGTGAATGGGTGAACGTGGAAATAGTGTCAAAGCGCTTTGAGTACCTTAAAGGTAGAAAAGCGCTATACAAGTATACCCCATTTACTTAAAATCTTTTCATTTTCTCAAAAATCAACAGTGCGCCTTATAACCCGTTGTGCCCGATGTACGGAATCATTCTGGTTGTGCTTACCGACCTCGAATCAATTTTATTTGGTACATGGTGCAATGATAAGTGTGACCAGTAGATGATAGTCACACATAAGAGATCTGTGTAGACTGCAATATGACGCCAGTAGACAACACCAAAACTTTAAATGTGCCATTGAAAATTAAGAACATTACACACGACACTCAAAAAATATGTCAAAATGTTTTAGTACGACTTTGAAGCCGCACTGCTTGATGGATTGTCGGCCCAATACGGCTATCATAGTCAGAGATACAAGTATTACTATGGTGTGTGTAAAAGGACCGCAAAATGGCAGCCAATAACATATTATCTGGCGCTTTGTTTCACAATATTATGCAAAACCAAACTTTCTTACCTTCTGGTACCTGCTGATGTGTATTTAAAATCTGCAAAAGTCCTAAAAATGTGCGCATGTCCGCCACTGTAGTGCGTGACGATGCAATAGTCGATAAGGTTCTTCTTTTTCACTATCTTCTTATTATGTGGCATACACCCTCTGCTGTTGCCATTTCTAATATAAAGTAGTGTAAAGTTCTAACTTATATCTCGCTATGGAAGCGCTAAAAACTACCAATGTAGTGGGTTTACATTATTCACCCACGGAACTTTAGTTATTAGAGAGTTCCGGTCGGACGTTTTTTCACGGGACACATTTCCGGCGTTGTTGCACTAGCGTGCAACGGATGACAATATGCTGCTCCGTTATTGATTTGAGGAAAGTCTGAATGTCATTAAAACAGTTAGCTCCATCTTTTGACACTTCTTCCACTCCCGTCCTTGCGCGCTACACCGCTACAACAAAGATGACGGGTAGAAGACGCTGCCAAAGGTGAGCCACACAAAAGGGCACGTCCTGAAGAAAGCGTCTTGAAGATGATCTGTAAACATTTTGACCATAGAACCACCATTACATGTTATGTAGACCACAAGAAAGTGTTTTCCATTTAGAAAAAATCATAATATGACCCCTTTAATGCACCTTACTATCCGATGAGCCTTTTGTATGAAAAAAGACCTGAATAGACCCGCTCATCGGCAGTGCACCTTATAATCCGGTGCACCCTATGGTCCAGAAAATACGGTAACAAATTGTGAAGGGCCGCAAATCAAAACAGTCTTTTAAATGTCATTGGAGTTATTGCATGACAAGGCGCTTTTACAAACCCCGTTTCCATATGAGTTGGGAAATTGTGTTAGATATATATACGGAATATAAACGGAATACAATGATTTGCAAATCCTTTTCAACCCATATTAAATTGAATGCACTACAAAGACAAGATATTTGATGTTCAAACTCATAAACTTTTTTTTTTTTTTTGCAAATAATAATTAACTTAGAATTTCATGGCTGCGACACGTGATAAAGTATTTGGGAAAGGGCATGTTCACCACTGTGTTACATGGCCTTTCCTTTTAACAACACTCAGTAAACGTTTGGGAACTGAAGAGACACATTTTTTAAGCTTCTCAGGTGGAATTCTTTCCCATTCTTGCTTGATGTATAGCTTAAATTGTTCAGCAGTCCGGGGTCTCTGTTGTGGTATTTTAGGCTTCATAATGCGGCACACATTTTCAATTGTAGACAGGTCTGGACTACAGGCAGGCTAGTCTAGTACCCGCACTCTTTTACTATGAAGCCACGTTGATGTAACACGTGGCTTGGCATTTTCTTGCTGAAATAAACAGGGGCGTCCATGGTAACGTTGCTTGGATGGCAACATATGTTGCTCCAAAAGCTGTATGTACCTTTCAGCATTAATGGCGCCTTTACAGATGTGTAAGTTACCCAAACTTGGGCACTAATACACCCCCATACCATCACAGAGGCTGGCTTTTCAACTTTGCGCCGATAACAATCCGGATGGTTCTTTTGCTCTTTGGTCCGGAGGACACGACGTCTACAGTTTCCAAAAACAATTTGAAATGTGGACTCATCAGACCACAGAACACTTTTCCACTTTGTATCAGTCCATCTTAGATGAGCTCAGGCCCAGCGAAGCCGACGGCGTTTCTGGGTGTTGTTGATAAATGGTTTTCGCCTTGCATAGGAGAGTTTTAACTTGCACTTACAGATGTAGCGACCAACTGTAGTTACAGACAGTGGGTTTCTGAAGTGTTCCTGAGCCCATGAGGTTATATCCTTTACACACTGATGTCGCTTGTTCAGCCTGAGGGATCGGAGGTCACGGGCTTAGCTGCTTACGTGCAGTGATTTCTCCAGATTCTCTGAACCCTTTGATGATATTACGGACCGTAGATGGTGAAATCCCTAAATTCCTTGCAATAGCTGGTTGAGAAAGGTTTTTCTTAAACTGTTCAACAATTTGCTCACGCATTTGTTGACAAAGTGGTGACCCTCGCCCCATCCTTGTTTGTGAAGCATTTCATGGAATCTACTTTTATACCCAATCATGGCACCCACCTGTTCCCAATTAGCCTGCACACCTGTGAGATGTTCCAAATAAGTGTTTGATGAGCATTCCTCAACTTTATCAGTATTTATCGCCACCTTTCCCAACTTCTTTGTCACGTGTTGCTGGCCTCAAATTCTAAAGTGAATGACTATTTGCAAAAAAAAAAATGTTTATCAGTTTGAACATCAAATATATTGTCTTTGTAGCATATTCAACTGAATATGGGTTGAAATTTATTTGCAAATCATTGTATTCTGTTTATATTTACATCTAACACAATTTCCCAACTCATATGGAAACAGGGTTTGTATGTTGCATTTTCATTGTGCGATGAAAATACCGAGAAAAAAATAGACGAGAACACAAAAGCATGGCTGACAGCGAATGACGCCAAGACCGATACTATGCATACGAGTAAACTCAAAACGTTTTTTCCACCCAGGAACAAAACGAAAAGGCTGCAGAAATACAAATTTGATTGGGAAAAGGAAAATATGTGGCTGAACAATTAGGCTGACAAAGCGCTTTTTTCTTTTGCCCTTGATGGTGGATTGTGTGACGTTAAACGCCATGCTGCTGCTAGTCTTGGTCATAAAAAAATTACAGAGACGACAAAACCAGTGGAAACCTTGTCCATCAGGCAACACCAACAACCAACCAGAAGTCAAGCAGAACATTGTTTACTTTAAGGGTTGTATTTACTTCATTTTCATCATTTTTCATTTGTGCATTAAACTTCAGTTGTTGAGCTATTTGTTTGCCATGTAGCCTATTGTTATTACTCCAAAAAATGCATTTACTTGAATCTAAATTTCAGTCACATAGTATCGTTTCACAAAAAAAGGCCAAACCAATCACCACGCTGATAGGGGTGAAGACGAAAAGTTTGGCCGGTATTTTCAGAAAATATGCCACCCATAAAACTTTGCTACACAACGCTACTCCGCATGCGCATGAACACTAAAGGTTTCCTCAGACAAAATAATCATAGCGATTAAGGTTAAAAAGGTTGCTGTATTGTGGATTCTTTTCAGCATTATTTTGCAAACCAGGGAACATAGAATTTACGATTATTTCAGGAGAAGTACGTCATGCCTGCGTACAATATCACAACAATAGGCAATCATATGGTTATTGTCAGTACGATCAGAAAACAAAGACTAAAACCAACTACAACCATAGCTGTATTGTGGTTTCTTTCTAGCATTATTTTGAATACCACGAAACAAACCAAAACAAAGACGGTATGAACTTTAAATAACCTAAAATGTGTCTATACCAGTGGTGCTCACATTTTCTGAAAATGCTGTCCATATCCATCCGTTAGTTATGTTAATAACTATCGCAAAAGGTTGCATTTTTTTTTTATGAAGCAGCACATTTTTTTGGAACACTGTCTCTGCCAAAAAGGAGTCCCTTATTTTTTTTTTCAGGAAGTTGGCAACCTTAGCTATCAGTGGCATGGAGCACTGCAATCAGGGGCGGATTAAGAAATGTTGGCCCCCTGGGCCTGACATGGTCTTGGCCCCTCAACCCCGCGCGTGCACGCGCACACACACGCACGCACTATGCAAGAAAATACTGTATACTGTGAACAGACATGCACACTGTACTGTACAGAAGAGTGCACATACTGCACACACACTATTAGGTATACCACACAGACAAGCACAGGTTTCACACAGACACAGGTAGGGGGAGGGGATAAATGGCCTAAAAATAAAAATTTTGCAAAATGATTACGCCCACTTCAGTGATGGTGCATTGGGTCATTTGAGAGATATTATGTATTGGAAGTTGGTACCTATCATGAAATAAACCCCCCACCCCACCCAAAAAAACTAAATTGGACATGATTTTTGCCCACTTTTCCTCCCTTCTATCATTAAAAATAAAATAATATCTTAGGAAAACACTTTGGCATAACGGCAGCTGTGCAGCAAATTGAGGCTCAAAGTCTGTATCTATTTTGTGGGAAAGCTTGAGGAGGAGAAGGAGAAAGGTAAAATGATAACACATGCATCGGAGAGCACCACAAAGAAAGGTGTGGGCCAGTTCATGGTACAAGGGCTGCATGCAGGTCAAGATAGCCCATTTCCTCTGCCTGTCTTACCCATTCACCGAGAGACCACTGAGGACATAGAAATGCAAGTGGATATGGGGTTCGAAATACTGGCGTCGGTCAGAGGAGTCAATGTGGAGGATGTTTATAAACTTGTAGATGCACATATGACTGACAGCACAGAGCACAACAAAGGCTTTTCAAAGCTGTTGGCAGAGATGAACAACTTGGAAAAACCAGCAGGGCAGATCTTTTGTGGCACCCACACTACAATGGGCTTCAGCAGTGCCATGAATAAAGTGATGCGGTTGGCGGAGGCCGATATGAAGATGGAGCAAGTGCTACAGAGTTTCATGGTGGATCTGGATGTAGACAGCAAGAATGCTATAGTGGCTGGACAGGCACTGGACATGTCCTGAACTCAGTGTCAGACGTGGCTGCCGAATACTTGGATGAAGTGAAGCAGCTGACAGATCTCATGCTGCCCCATCTGAAGACTGTCCTGGCCAGGCAGAGGATGGACTATGGGATGGATGAGGAGACCTTCCCAATGGACCCTGTCAGTGAACAGGCTAGTAACATTGATGGCACCCCTGTGCACAACATTGGGATGGAGAGACAATGTGGCAAGGTGGACTACAGACTGAAGAAGTTGGGCACACTGAACGCAGTCAATAGGTCAATAATTTTACAGAAGAGCCAGGAGCTTCAGAGGTTTCAAGGCAGCAGCACAAGCAAAAAGAGAGGTTGAACTCAACTGGAGTAAACTCATGAAGGCAAAATTCGAGAGTTGGGCTGACGAGAAACAAGAGATGGCTCAAAGACAGGAGAAGAAGAGACTAGACATGCTGGACACACTGAAATCTTTTGGTGGCCCCTTCACGATAGTGGGGAAGTTGAAAAGTTCCTTGTCAATGAAAGTCTGAACAAGAATGCAAAGCTGCAGAGAATGAAGCTTGAGGTTCAGTTTGCCAGAGAAAGCACCAAGCTTCTGCCTAAAGTCAATCCTATCTTCAGAATCCAGGTGACAGACAGTTCCCAGAAATGGCGAAAGTGCAATTCTCCCAGTCATAATGGATACTTAGAATTTTATGGTGGTGGTAAGTATTTATGAAAACAGGTAGCCTAACATTAGTGAATGGGTGAATTCTGGAAATAACAACCTAAAAATCTTACACAGTGCACCTTTAAGCAATGGGTTTCTTTCGTGCTTTCAATTTCGCAAAATCATCCACCACATCATTGAAGTCCAACTCTCTTGTCAGCTCACTCTCAATTGCCATTAGAGATAACGCATTTAATCTTTTCTGAGTCATTCTTGTGCGCAGCTCATTTTTGACTCTTGACAAAAGAGAGAATGAGCGTTCTCCCTCACAGTTACTGACCGGTAGAGTGAGAAAAATCTGTAGCGCAATGTATGTATTAGGAAACGTAGGCTGTAGTCCAAAATGTATTATTGTTTTGAGAAGGGGTCCTCTCCTCATCAGTGTTGTTGAGCTGTATAAAAGATTTGAACTGTATAAGCTCCTGTCCAAGACTTTCATTGAGGTCAGATGAGTATGATTCAGTGAGAATCTTGGCCTTGTGAAGGACTGAAGCATTGGACTCTGTATCCAAAGAGAAAAGGACACTGAACAAATTGTTCAGATGTTTGTAGGCCTCCAGACGGTGATTAAGGCTTGAACTCAGTTGATCAATAGAGGCAATAAATGTCTCTATTTGAAACAGTTGCCTTCCCTCAAGCACAACATCTGGGGATGCCGATTCATCAGCAAACTTTTTACGTTTCTTTGTCCGTTCAGCCCTGTAAGATGGGGTGCCACCCAACATGTTTAAGGCTTTCTGCTCAAAATGATCAAATAGATCTCTTTGGGAGAGAACAAAGGTGCGCAGAGATTCCAGCAATCTAACTGCTGTACCAAGGTCCATGTCTGCTTTTTGAAGTTGCAGACTTGTGGCCTGAAATCTGGACAGAACAGTGTCCCAAAAGCCTGCCATGAAGGCCATCTCAAGTGAATCCAGCTTCCGCACTAGACTGTCAGCTTCAGTTTGTGTGTCTCGTTTCTCTGTGTCATCAGTGGAAATACCCTGTAGTGCTGCTCTTATTTTACTGTAGTTCTGCCACAGTGCTTTGGTAGATTCTGCACGGCAACTCCAACGCGTGTTGGATAAAGCTTTAAGTGTGAGATCTATGTTGGAATTGCCAAATACCCTGTCCCATCGGTGTGTGGATGCAGTTGTGAAGTTGTAAATAGACTGAATCAAGTCAAAATACTTAGAGACTTCATTTCCACATCTGTCAATGCTGTTGACTCCCACCAAATTCAAAGAGTGAGCTGCACATGGAATATAGTGTATTAATGGGTTGCTTTTCTTTAAGTGAGCCTGCAACCCATTATACCTCCCTGACATGTTGCTGGCATTATCATAAGCCTGCCCCCTGCAATTTGACAGCTCTAACCCTGGATTTTCCAACACAGACATGACACAGTTAGCCAAACTTTCACCTGTATGGCTAGTAATGGGCTCAAAACCCACAAAGCGTTCAACAACACTGCCCTCTTTGCTAACAAAATGGAATATGAATGTCAATTGATCCACATGAGATAAATCTGGGGTTGAATCCACAATGATAGAGTAGTATTTGCTTGCTTGCAGTTCATCTGCTATAGCCTGTTTGGTTTTTGCACCCATCAATTCAATGAATTCCTCACAAATGGTGGAGGACAGATATGAGGTATTACCTCGACCCATCTGCCCAAACTTTCTGATGTGATCCTTTAGAAAGGGATCAAATTCAGCCAGGATCTCCAGAATACCAAGGTAGTTCCCATTGAGAGGAGACCCTAACGATACATTTTTACCCCTAAATGCAAGGCCCCTTTCTGCAAGGAATTTAATGACTGCAACAACTCTTTGTAACACCTGCCTCCAATAGCTGCTCTCTGCCTGAAACTGTTTGAACAGGTCTGCATCAACTGTGGCACCTGTGGCGCGGTTCAAGACTGCTTGCATGCAGGTTATGTGCTCAGCACTTCGCTCATGTTCACCAAATCTTTCTGAGTGTTTCCAATCACAATAGCCTGTCACAAAAGAATGCGTTTTTGGGGAAAACAGTTTGCATGCAAAGCAGTAAACATTACCAGTAGAGGGAGAGTACATCATCCACTCTCTTTGTACTCGTTGTCCATTGGGCAGGTGTGAAGTAAAATGTTCATTGTTTAGGCATCGGGTTTTGCCTCCTAGCCCACTGTTCCTCACAGAAGCTGGATAATGGCTGTGACGGTTGTGAAATGATTTTGCACCTCTTTGAATAAGAACTTCCTTCATTGACTCAGTGAGGGTATCAGCCCATTTAGCGGGATCACTAGGTAGAGTTGTCACTGTAGATGGTGTTGAAGAAAGATTCAACTCATTTTCTATGCTGTCCAGAGGTGCAGTGACCTCACATTCATCCGAGCAACTGGCTACTGCTGAGTTGGTTGAATCATTAGCATCCGAAGCATTTGGTTCAGTGCGTACACTTGTAGTGGTCTCAGGATCTTGGGAGCTACATGCTAGCTCAGGTGCATTGCTAACCTTAGGTGAATTTGCAGTAGCATTTATAGAATTGCTTTCAGCAGATGTCTTTGTACTGAAGAAGCTGGAGATATTTGGAACACTCTCAAGTAAAACTGATTCCTTTTTTTTCTTTTCTTGCTGAATTTTTTTTCTAGCTCCTCCACTTAGACGTTTATGATCCATATTTCCCTTCTTTCTGTGCACATTGGCTCTTTGCCTATCACAACAGCTTAACCAACTATGTGTGTGTGTGTGTGTGTGTGTGTGTGTGTGTGTGTGTGTGTGTGTGTGTGTGTGTGTGTGTGTGTGTGTGTGTGTGAGTGATGCAATTTTCAAAACTAGCAATCTAGCATTAACAGTCAAAAGCAGAAATCAGCTGATTTCTATAAGAACTGATAACAGATTTCCAATCAATGCTAAACTCAGACAGCGAAAGTCACTAGATGACGTTTTGAGTCGCCAGTCATGTATGGCCAAAAGTCTCTAAATCGAATGCCAACGTTGCTTAATCGCCAACACACTGGGACTCACTGAAGGACTGACAGTGAATAAAAAAAGATGATTAAGATAATTGTGTACTTTTCTCTTCTGATATTTTCACTAAGGACCCCAAGCTATCTGCATGCAGCAACAATGTCTGACAGACAGGAGAGCGGAGTGGTCAGTGATGAATGGCAAGGGAACAGACTGATTTGTACTGAGGAGAAAGAGAGAGCCAATTACAGTGAAATAAATTCCAAAAGAGCCAAGTGACTAGCTGAAGGCAGGGACAAATGCCTTGGAGTGACCAACAAGAGTGCAAAGTACCAAATGGCAAAATGTGGGAAGACCAACAGGCAGATCTGCTTTTACCACTTATCTTCACAACCAAAAAGTCGCTAAATGATGTTTTCAGTCGCTAGCCAGGTATGGCCAAAAGACGCGAAATCTAGCGGTAAAGTCGCTCAATCACACTGACAGTGAAACAAATAATTTTTAAAAAGATAGTAATCGTACAATGTCTTGTACTTTTGTCTTCTTTCTTAATATTTCTCAAAGGACACCAAAATGTCGCTATCTGCAGGCAGCTTGCTAGCTATGATGGCAGCAACAATGTACCTTAGAGTGACTGACCAACAAGAGCTCAAAGTACCTAATGGCAAAATGTGGAGAGACAGACACAATAAATTGCATTAAGATGAAGAGAACTGTTGCTATTATTAATTTTAACAACAACCAGAAAGTCGCTAAATGTCACCAGCCAGGTATGGCCAAAAGTCGCTTAATTGGCCACACACAGTAACAGAGAAACAAACAAACAAAAAAAAAGATCGTAAAGATAATAGTTGTACAACTTTGTGTACTTTTGTCTACTTTCTAAATATTTTCACAAAGGACACCAAAATGTTGCTATCTGCAGGCAGCTTGCTGGCTATGATGGCAGCAACGATGTCTGCCAGACAGGAGAGAGTGGTCAGTGACGATCGAATCGAGAAAATGACAAAATGGGTCAAAGACCAAAAAGTTATTAACTGACAGCAGTGACAAATGTCAGACTGTAAACTTTTTTGAAAGAAAAGGACAAAATGGGAAGATGCTGATAATAACAGCAAAATGGAAAATATAAGAATTTCCAAGTAATGCTCAACTCAAGTGTGTGTGTGTCGTGTGTGTGTGCGTGTTAAACTTCTTGTGGAATGATTTCAAATTATCTCTGAGTCTGAACTGAGGGAAAGGAAACCAAATTTTGAGCAGTCACTCACGAGTTCAAAGTACCAAATGAGGAGATTCTAAAAGAACAGACCGGTTTATGAAAGACTCGATGGGGGAGGGGCACAGCTAAGAATACTTGAGTGAGATTCTGTGATCCAAATTCGAGATAGAGCTTTTTGATAATGATAATTTGTCAGAGTAAGGTTGTGTAATCACAATTTGAGAATGAGCTTTGCCAATCCATCAAGAATATTTGCATTAAGTAGGCCCGTTCATTAATCCACCTATGACTGCAATGCGTTACTCCTAAGATCACTTGGGCACCTGCACACCTACGAGTAACCTACAGGCAGTATATTCATTTATGAATCTCAACCTGGAACTGCGCTTACCTTAAATTGGATTCAAATTCTACTTTTTCTTTGAGTACATTCATCACACAGTTTGTGAAAAAAGCTCTGCCAGGAGTCATTAATCATAGGGAAATATATGTAACTGGCAGTGACGTGCAGTCAAGGGAGGCAGGTGAGGCGGGGCCTCACGTGCCATCATGGAAAGAAAGAAAAAGTAAAAAAAAAAAAAAAAAATTGTTATATGTATCCAGTAGGTTGATTGGCAACACTAAATTGGCAATAGTGTGTGAATGTGAGTGTGAATGTTGTCTGTCTATCTGTGTTGGCCCTGCGATGAGATGGCAACTTGTCCAGGGTGTACCCCGCCTTCCGCCCGCTTGTAGCTGAGATAGGCTCCAGCTCCCCCCGCGACCCCGAAGGGAATAAGCGGTAGAAAATGGATGGATGGGTATATCCAGTGATTATACTATAACGTTATTTTCCATTTAATTTCACCAGTTTTAGATTATTTGTATTCAAAATCGCTGAATTTTCCCATTTGCCGTTCAAATACTGAGAAGAGACTTGCGGTGAGTCAGCAGCCAGTTGAGCCTCACCATGGATTGCGCAATGACTCGGCTAACTGCTGGCCTGCTGTGCAGTGAGACCGTATTGCTATATGAATTATATTAAACGTTTCCATAGTTTAGTTAGCTGAGGTATATAATGTACAGTGTATTTTGTCAACAACTGTATGTGTGTAACGTATTTCTTGTGCTGAGCAATCATAAAACGGTTGCGAAGACGCACTGTGTGAGGCTCGCAGTAATCCCGCCTCCTGGTGGTAGAGGGCGGTAGTGATCCCATCATCCCAGGGATCATTTTTGCGACTACTCAGCTGCAGAAGAAGTGACAACAAGCAGCAACAGTTAGCACCGATCGTTTATTTTTTCCTCTTGCCTGGACTATTAACATGGAGGATTACATATCTAAAATAAAACAGTTTTCTAAACTGGACTTTCAATCGTAGCAGGAGGTAATACTTAAAGGAAGATCTCCATCGAGACAGAAAGACTTAAAACTGAAGAAAGATAAGGAAGACTTCTATAAACAAGTGATCGATGCTTTTGTTCAGAAGGCGCGGCGCATGGACTTCATTTATAAGTAAAGGTAAGACCATAATAACGTTTTTTTTATTAAATGGGCCTTTTTGTGTGCTACAGTTTGTATGTGTAAAGTTAAAGTTAAGTTACAGAACCAATGATTGTCACACACACTAGGTGTGGTGAAATTTGTCCTCTGCATTTGACCCATCCCCTTGCTCACCCCCTGGGAGGTGAGGGGAGCAGTGGGCAGCAGCGGCGCTGCGCCCGGGAATCATTTTTGGTGATTCAACCCCCAATTACAACCCTTGATGCTGAGTGCCAAGCAGGGAAGAATGCTGGTATGAGCTTTTAAACATAACCCGTTAACTGCTGCCAATCAAATGGTGAATAAGATACTCTTTAGGGTTCATATGTTTGTAAATCTGACTGTGATGAAGTCAGTGCCTCACCAGCCATGAACCTCACCGCACGTCACTGGTAACTGGTCAATTTACATCACAGTTTAGTGATTCAAACTTGTCATGTTTGATTCAGTTAAAACAAACTCTGGAGTGTCTGGCCTGTTGGTAATATATGGAATTCAAATGTTGAGTATTGAAAAAAAATTAACTTTGAAACCGAAAATTAAAAGTTAGAATTTATATCCATATTTTTTTTGTTTTTTTTCCTTTGATGCGTCTGAAAGAGTGGCAACACATCACAGTGGCTCCTTTGACTTCCTTCATTTTACTTTATTTTTGGTGTTCTTCTCAACTGTTTTTGCTTTTTTTTTAATCACTTATCTTTTCCATAAACCACTAATTATGGTTCTTGGGTGTTTTTGTGTGTTTTCGTTACTTTTCTTTTCGGGCCGTTTTGTGTTTGGCTTTGATCAGTTGAGCAGCCGGCCCTTTGTTTACACACGCGAGGAGCTGTTTCCGCTCTCCTTTCACCCAGCGCTATGGGGATCGCGGCCGGACATTACCGTGGAAATACGGAAAAGCGCCGGGGATGCTGTGCAGGCACAAAGATGAAGGCGCAGAGATTTTGAACAATTTCCCTTGTGGATCAATAAAGTTTGTCTCAGTCTAAGTCTATCAGTGAATTCAAAATAAAAATAAGTGAATACCATTTTTTTGTTCCAGGGTTGAATATAATTTGGATTCACACTTAAAATTATTTTGAATGAATTTGTTATTTTCATCTTTCACTTTCATCTATTTTGATATTTTTTTCCCCCAGATTCAAATGAGCCAGATAATGCGTTTCAACAAACAAGCTTTAAATTCCCGTTACTGTCACGGCGCGGTCTCGAACCTGCAATTCTCCCGCGGCTAGTTCTTCCAGCACTCAGTCTGGCAGTATGCCAGGATACGCCCACGCAACGACGCAGCTGCAGACTATCGGCAATCTGCGCACCTGGCAATAATCAGAGCACCAGCATAAAGACCAGTCGACCCTTGGAGCCTACGCCGGAACGTTGTTAACACATTGCAGTCAGCATTACGTCTCTGGCTTCCCTCCTGTTGTCCTTGCTATCGCTCTCCTCGTCCTCCTTGTTCCCTCGTCTCATGTTCCTTGTTCCTCCCGCAGTACCAGTCTTGTTCTGTGTGCTCGAGCTCTGTGCCTCGACCTCCCTCCGGATTTTGGACTGCCTCCCTCGATCCTCGACCCTCACTTGGACACAGACCTTGTCGCTTCTCTCCTGCCCTCGACCACCTGCCTGCTTACGGACATCCTTTTTGCTTCGCCCTTTTGGACTGCTGAAGGATTCATTCAACATGCACTTACAACATTGTATGGTAATATTCACATGGTTAAAATCACACATAGTCCTGCAACAAACACATAGAGTAGCATACACCTCCCACATGCTCATCAAAGGTTACAATAAACCCGGTAACCTGAGCTTCCCCGTGGTGTCGTCTCCCTCCACCCCTCACGTACATAACAGTTACCAAGTAGAACCGTGAGCGCTGCGCATGTGCAGTGATCGGCAAATATCTGGTCTAAAGAGCATGATGTCCTCAGTGTCCTTGTGGACTACACATTTAAAAACAAGAGCTTGGAGTAGTTAGTATTGTCATAATAATAATAATAATAGTAATATTATATAATATTTATACTTAATATAATATTAATTATAATTGTATTTAGCATTAATGTTTAGATTCAGCATTAACATTTATACCTACATTAGATTTGACATTTTTATAATAGTTAACATTATACTGTATTTAAGGTTTCGATTTAGATTTAAAAATTTGGATTTTAGATTTGGATTAAACTTTTATATTTAATAGGTGTAGCTGAGATAGGCTCCAGCGACCCTGAAGGGAATAAGCGGTAGAAAATGGATGGATGGATGGATGGAAGGTGCCATATGCAATAATGTGGCCAGAAATTGTACTGCAATCATGGTCAAAATGCTGTAGTCCCCTCCCCCTCTCCCTGACTGAGGTTGCCAGACACGCAGCCAAATCCAGCTCGATTGACTGAACTACTCCAAGGAACTTCAAACTTCCACTGCCTCTTACTAGGGGTTGATGTGCTGGGACAATAATAGCTGAATAGACAAGCCTTTTATCAATAACCATACTCTAACACATTTTACATATAAATTAGACTATTCTCAGGAAGAAGTACGTCATGCTCGCGTACAATATTACAACAAATGGAAATCATATGGTTATTGTCAGTACTATCAGAAAACAAAGACTAAAACCAACTACAGCCAACGCTAGCAATGGTTATACTGTTAAAAATAAGTAGAGCATGCTTAGAAACCAAAACTAAAGCGGAGACATTTTACCAAGGTCATCATCGGCGGTCACTCGGACGAGTATGACAATTCTCCTGGTAGGGGTGTATCCCTTTATGGAGGATGCCTGTGCGTGACTTTGTTTTACGTGGGGAGACTGGTGCACAGACAGTCACCACACGATCCTTGACAAAATTGGGTCAGGGTCCAGTGGCATGGAGTCCAAGACGACTGGGGACCCTTTTCTGCTGCAGCCTTCTGCCGCCATCGCAGCCGTTGTGGTCGTTCTTAAATCTACCGTCTTCCGCCTGCTCCGCCGTTGAGGTCCCCATGGGGCCCGACCGGGCACAGCCCGAAGAGGCAACGTGCGTCCCCCCTCCAATGGGCTCACCACCCATAGCAGGGGCCATAGAGGTCGGGTGCAATGTGAGCGGGGCGGCAGCCGAAGGCAGGGCACTTGGCGGTCCGATCCTCGGCTACAGAAGCTAGCTCTTGGGACGTGGAACGTCACCTCGCTGGTGGGGAAGGAGCTTGAGCTAGTGCGCGAGGTGGAGAAGTTCCGGCTAGATATAGTCGGACTCACTTCGACGCACAGCAAGGGCTCTGGAACCAGTTCTCTCGAGAGGGGCTGGACTCTCTTCCCCTCTGGCGTTGCCAGCAGTGAGAGGCGACGGGCTGGGGTGGCAATTCTTGTTGCCCCCTGGCTCAGAGCCTGCACGTTGGAGTTCAACCCAGTGGACGAGAGGGTAGCTTCCCTCCGCCTTCGGGTGGTGGGACGGGTACTGACTGTTAATTGCGCTAAAGCGCCAAGCAGCAGCTCAGAGTACCCACCCTTTTTGGATTCACTCGAGGGAGTACTTGAGAGTGCTCCCCCGGGTGATTCCCTCGTTCCGGTGGAACTTCAACGCTCATTTTGGCAACGAGAGTGAAACCTGGAGAGGCGTGATTGGGAAGAATGGCCGTCCGGAACTGAACTCGAGTGGTGTTTTGTTATTGGACTTTTGTGCCCATCACAGATTGTCCATAACGAACACCATGTTCAAACATAAGGGTGTCCATATGTGCACTTGGCACCAGGACACCCTAGGCCGCAGTTCCATGATCGACTTTGTAGTTGTGTCATCGGATTTGTGGCCTCATGTTTTGGACACTCGGGTGAAGAGAGGGGCGGAGCTTTCTACCGATCACCACCTGGTGGTGAGTTGGCTGCGATGGTGGGGGAGGATGCCGGACAGACCTGGCAGGCCCAAACGCATTGTGAGGGTTTGCTGGGAACGTCTGGCAGAGTCTCCTGTCAGAGAGAGTTTCAATTCCCACCTCCGGAAGAACTTTGAACATGTCACGAGGGATGTGCTGGACATTGAGTCCGAGTGGACCATGTTCTGCACCTCTATTGTCGAGGCGGCCGATTGGAGCTGTGGCCGCAAGGTAGTTGGTGTTATAGAGCTTTTGGAAAAGAACATGATTTATTAATGCCTTTTGACATATCAGGGACATTTAATGATGACTTGACATAACATTTTTACATATGGCACCTTTAACATTTATATTTAACATTTAGATTCACTATTTATCTAAGGAGCTAAATGTAAGAACCATGAGCTAAATATTTAAAATATATCCACAAACAATTGTGATTGCATTTTTACATTCGACACCAAAAAAAGAATGTGCATTAAACAGGTGGACCAAGACCTCCTGTGTGAGTAAAATGTGAACTTGGCATACACCAAATATATGGAGTCATGCTAGAAGGACATAAAAAAAGCATACATAAATTGCAAATATGTAAGAGAAAATGCATAGGATGTACTGTCTGCTGTTTGCTTTTCCTCTATTCTTTCAAATCCTATCTCAAGATCTTTTTGTGACATCTAATCTGGTAGCTATAACAGAATACAAACATATATTCAACCCAACAGAGGGCATTGTGGTTCGGAATATTTAACTAATGTAACATAATACGTCAAAAAGTCTTCTCAATCAAGTTACCACATTTTCCGGACCAAAGCGCGCACTGTCGATAAATGGTCTATTTTCGATCTGTTTTCATATATCAGGCGCACCGGATTATAGGGCGCAATAAAGGAGTCATATTATTATTTATTTATTTTTTAAATTAAAAACACTTCCTTGTGGTCTACATAACATGTAATGGTGGTTATTTGGTCAAAATGTTGCATAGGTGATGTTTTACAGATCATCTTCGAGCCGCTTTCTGACAGTCGCTTCAGTATGCGCCGTTTTGTGGGCGGTCTTATTTACGTGGCTCACCTTCGACAGCCTCTTCTGCCCGTCATCTTTGTTGCAGCGGTGTGGCGTGCAAAGACGGGAGTGGAAGAAGTGTCAAAAGATGGAGCTAACCGTTTTAATGACATTCAGACTTTACTTGAATCAAAAACAGAGCAGTGTCTCCTGTTTTGGAAACAAAGAAGTTTGGACGTTTTTTCACAAACTTTCTAATAACTAAAGTTATTTGGGTGAATAACGTAAACTCACTACACCGGTATGTTTTAGCGCTTTCATGGCAAGTTTACTGACAGATATAAGTAAGAACTTTACACTACTTTATATTAGAAATGGCAACAGCTGAGGATAAATACTACATTATAAAATAGACAAAAAGAAGATGCTTATCGACCACGGTGTCAGCACGGACTACAAAGGCGGAAGCGCGCAATTTTTCAAGATTTATGCAGATCCCAAATACAGATCAGCAGGTACCAGAAGGTAAGAACATTTGCTTTTGCATAATATTGCGAAACAAAACGCCAGATAATATGTCCTACCTTATACACACACCATAATAATACTCGTATGTTTAATGCGCCGACAATCTATCAAGCGGTGCGGCTTCATACCTTACCAAAGTCGTACTTAAACATTTTAATAGATTTTTGAGCACCGTGTGTAATGTTCTATATTTTCAATGGAACATATAAAATGTTGGTGTTGTTTGCTTGAGTCATATTGCCATCATATTGCAGTCTACACACATCTCTTATGTATGACTTCCATCTACCGGTCACACTTATCATGACACCATGTACCAAAAAAAATTGCTTCGAGGTTGGTAAGCACAACCAGAATTATGCCTTTCATTGGGCGCACCGGGTTATAAGGCGCACTGTTGAGTTTTGAGGGGGAAAAAAAGATTTTAAGTGCGCCTTATAGTCCGGAAAATACGGTACGTACTTTGTGGAAAATTATCTCCCATGATGAGGGTCTGGAACGTAACACCCGCGATAATACTCATATGTTTAATGTGCCGACAATCCATCAAGCGGTGCGGCTTCATAGCTTACCGAAGTCGTACTAAAAACATTTTGACAGCTTTTTGAGCGCCGTGTGTAATGTTCAATATTTTCAATGGAACATATAAAATGTTGGTGTTGTTTATTTGAGTCATATTGCTATTAGAGATGTCCGATAATGGCTTTTTTGCCGATATCCGATATTCCGAAATTGTCCAACTCTTAATTACCGATTCCGATATCAACCGATACCGATATATACAGTTGTGGAATTAACACATTATTATGCCTAATTTTGTTTTTATGCCCAGCTGGATGCATTAAACAATGTAACAAGGTTTTCCAAAATAAAAATCAACTCAAGTTATGGAAAAAAATGCCAACATGGCACTGCCATTTTTATTATTTAAGTCACAAAGTGGATTATTTTTTTTAACATGCCTCAAAACAACAGCTTGGAATTTGGGACATGCTCTCCCTGAGAGAGCATGAGGAGGTTGAGGTGGGCGGGGTTGAGGTGGGGTGGGGGGTATAAGTGGTAGCGGGGGTGTATATTGTAGCGTCCTGGAAGAGTTAGTGCTGCAAGGGGTTCTGGGTATTTGTTCTGTTGTGTTTATGTTGTGTTACGGTGCGGATGTTCTCCAGAAATGTGTTTGTCATTCCTGTTTGGTGTGGCGCATATTTGTAACGGTGTTAAAGTTTTTTAAACGGCCACCTTCAGTGTGACCTGTATGGCCGTTGACCAAGTATGCTTTGCATTCACTTGTGTGTGTGAAAAGCAGTAGATATTATGTGATTGGGCCGGCATGCAAAGGCAGTGTCTTTAAGGTTTATTGGCGCTCTGTACTCCTCCCTACGTCCGTGTACCACTCAGTACAGCTGCGTTTTAAAAAGTCATAAATTTTACTTTTTGAAACCGATACCGATAATTTCCGATATTACATTTTAAAGCATTTATCGGCCGATAATATCGGCAGTCCGATATTATCGGCAGTCCGATATTATCGGACATCTCTAATTGCCATCATATTGCAGTCTACACATGTCTCTAATGTATGACTGCCATCTACCGGTCACACTTATCATGACACCATGTTCCAAGATTTTAAAGGCCTACTGAAATGCGATGTTCTTATTTAAACAGGGATAGCAGGTCCATTCTATGTGTCATACTTGATCATTTTGCGATATTGCCATATTTTTGCTGAAAGGATTTAGTAGAGAACATCGACGATAAAGTTCGCAACTTTTGGTCGCTGATAAAAAAACCTTGCCTGTACCGGAAGTAGCAGACAAGTAGCGTGACATCACAGGTTGTGGAGCTCCTCACATCTGCACATTGTTTACAATCATAGCCACCAGCAGCGAGAGCGATTCGAACCGAGAAAACAACGATTTCCCCATTAATTTGAGCGAGGATGAAAGATTTGTGGATGAGGAAAGTGAGAGTGAAGGACTAGAGGGCAGTGGGAGAGATTCAGATAGGGAATGTGCTGTGAGAGGCGGGTGGGACCTGATATTCAGCTGGGAATGACTAAAACAGTAAATAAACACAAGACATATATATACTCTATTAGCCACAACACAACCAGGTTTATATTTAATATGCCACAACTTAATCCCGCATTACAAACACCTCCCCCCTCCCGTCCATATAACCCGCCAATACAACTCAAACACCTGCACAACACACTCAATCCCACAGCCCAAAGTACCGTTCACCTCCCCAAAGTTCATACAGCACATATATTTCCCCAAGGTTCCCAAAGTTACGTACGTGACATGCACATAGCGGCACGCACGTACGGGCAAGCAATCAAATGTTTGGAAGCCACAGCTGAATGCGTACTCACGATACCGTGTCTGCGCATCCAACTCAAAGTCCTCCTGGTAAGAGTCTCTGTTGTCCCAGTTCTCCACAGGCCAATGGTAAAGCTTGACTGTCATCTTCCGGGAATGTAAACAATGAAACACTGGCTGTGTTTGTGTTGCTTCAGCCGCCCGCAATACACAGCTTCCCACCTACAGCTTTCCTCTTTGCTGTCTCCATTGTTCATTGAACAAATTGCAAAAGATTCACCAACACAGACGTCCAGAATACTGTGGAATTTTGCGATGAAAACAGACGACTTAATAGTTGGCCACCATGCTGTCCCAAAATGTCCTCCACAATCCGTGACGTCTCATCATACCAAGACATTTTCAGCAGGATATTTCGCGCAAAATTTAAAATTGCACTTTAGTAAGCTAACCCGGCCGTATTGGCATGTGTTGCAATGTTAAGATTTCATCATTTATATATAAACTATCAGACTGCGTGGTCGGTAGTAGTGGGTTTCAGTAGGCCTTTAAGTGCGCCTTATAGTCCGAAAAATACGGTATGTGTATCATTTGGTGTCAGTACAAAATAATGCTAATTATCTTTGTTGCCACATAAACAAAACCCCATATTTAAATTGCAGAATTTCCCAGAATTTTAAAGGGTACTTATCTGTTTTTTTTTTTATTTATATTGACACATTTCGCGCAGTATATTTGGGTTTCCAGTAAAAATGGCATTCATTCTGCTCAAGCTATATCTAAGCGCGTATGATTTGTTGTGTGGACATACAGCCTCCGCCCCAGCGAAATTCAATCAGTCCCTAAAACCTGACAGGAATGGATAGACTCTATTAGCTAGGTTTAGGTGGCCCAGGGCGCCTTGTAACTAGTGCTATTAATCCATATTGTTGGTCTACACCAAGGTGCTAGACCTTGTCAGACAAGAACCCCCTGACTTGAAAAGGATTGTTTCTGGTAATGGATACAGATCTTCGGAGAAGACTTTGACAGGGCAATTGTCGGCGGTTGATGACTCTTTCTTAGCCCAGGCGGAGTAATGACGCATGTGACCGGCACGTGTCCCGAAGGAGGCGACGGTACGTTTTATCAGTCACAAAAAATAAGAAGGAAGCACGTTTCGGTGCATTTCAATATCTCCCTCAAGGGGAAAAGAATGACATGGGCAGGCCCTTTGATGAGCACCAACACCACCAGGTCTTTGTCTACCAGATATCCAGTCTTGAAAGGGACACACTGGGCTTAACCACTGTACATTAGCAATTTAGATATTCTACATGAAGAAATATTGTTTGGGCATTTGCATCTCAAAGGCGCAAGAAATAATTTTGGGAATTGGTTTTGAGCTGAGTATTTTTTATTTTTTTTATCCTCGTCTCTTCTTCCTTCTATTATTTACCGCTGAAACTCAGAAAACCCTGTGTCTTACTATTAAAAAAAAGACCGTATTGCTGGAAGTGTTTCACGTTCCTGCATGATTTATTCAAAAGGTTACGCTGACATTCTTATTGATGTAAAACAAAAGGATGGAAATGTAATTTTCACATCATTGATGCTGCTGCCGTATGATTAGAGATCTATTGTCTCGTCCTTGGGGAGCACATTCGTGGCTAAATTAAAAACACATTGAAATGAGAGGTTTATAATTTAAAAGGGTCACCTCGTTAGATATTTAGGTTCAAAATAAATATCTACAAAATGCATTATTTTGCTGATTTGTGACGCAATCATAGAAAGAACCGACAAGTAAAACGGAATAAACATGTTAGTGTTAGAGATGTCCGATAATGGCTTTTTTGCCGATATCCAATATTCCGATATCGTCCAACTCTTAATTACCGATTCCGATATCAACCGATACCGATATATACAGTCGTGGTATTAACACAATATAATACTAATTTTGTTGTGATGCCCCGCTGGATGCCCCCATGAATTAAATAACGTGGACCCCGGCCGATAAATATGTTAAAATGTAATATTGGAAATTATCGGTATCGTTTTTTTTATTATCTGTATCTGTTTTTATATTTTTATTTTTATTTTTTTTAATAAATCAACATAAAAAACACAAGTTACACTTACAATTAGTGCACCAACCCAAAAAACCCTCCTCCCCCATTTACACTCATTCACACTCATTCACACAAAAGGGTTGTTTCTTTCTGTTATTAATATTCTGGTTCCTACATTATATATCAATATATATCAATACAGTCTGCAAGGGATACAGTCCGTAAGCACACATGATTGTGCATGCTGCTGGTCCACTAATAGTAGTAACCTTTATCAGTTAATTTTACTAATTTTCATTAATTACTAGTTTCTGTGTAACTGTTTTTATATAGTTTTCTTTTTTATTCAAGAAAATGTTTTTAATTTATTTATCTCATTTTATATATATTTTTAAAAAGTACCTTATCTTTACCATACCTGGTTGTCCAAATTAGGCATAATAATGTGTTAATTCCACGACTGCATTTATCGGTTGATATCGGTATCGGTAATAAAAAAGTTGGACAATATCGGAATATCGGATATCGGCAAAAAGTCATTATCAGACATCCCTAGTTAGTGCCGCAAGGGGTTCTGGGTATTTGTTCTGTTGTGTTTATGTTGTGTTACGGTGCGGATGTTCTCCCGAAATGTGTTTGTCATCCTTGTTTGGTGTGGGTTCACAGTGTGGCGCATATTTGTAACAGTGTTATAGTTGTTTATACGGCCACTCTCAGTGTGACCTGTATGGCTGTTGACCAAGTATGCTTTGCATTCACTTGTGTGTGTGAAAAGCCGTAGATAGTATGTGATTGGGCCGGCACGCAAAGACAGTGCCTTTAAGGTTTATTGGCACTCTGTACTTCTCCCTACGTCCGTGTACCACTCCGTACAGCGGCGTTTTAGTCATAAATGTTACTTTTAGAAACCGATACCGATAATTTCCGATATTACATTTTAAAGCATTTATCTACATCTCTAGTTAGTGTTGTCCCGATAACAATATTATGGTAATGGTGATGTATGTCGATACTTTCCAATACCTTCCTAAATAAAGTGGACTTCAAACAAATGGCATTATTGGCTCAATTTTAACTAAAAATCGTACGGTACATTATTGTGTACTTAAATAAAATAGTGAACACAATAGACAACTTGTTTGTGAGTAGTAAGTAAGCAAACAAAGGCTCCAAAATAGTCTGCTAACGTATGCAGTAAAATATTGTGTCATTTATCATTCTATTATTTTGTCATAATTATGAGAGACAAGCTGTAAAAATGGATTAATAATCTACTTGTTCATTTACTGTTAATATCTGCTTATTTTCTGTTTTAACATGTTCTACCTACACTTCTGTTAAAATGTAATTAATTACTTATTTTTCTGTTGTTTGGATGCTTTACATTAGTTTTGGATGATACCAAAAATGTAGGTATCGATCTGATACCAAGTAGTTACAGGATCATACATTGGTCATAATTTAAGTCCTCATGTGTCCAGGGACGTATTTCCTGAGTTTATGAATATAGTATGAATTAAAAAGAAAAAAAGATTTTGAGACAATAAAAAAACATTGATGTAATCATAGTAGTATCGACTCGATACACTCTTGTAATTGGTATCATTACAATGGATGCCAGGCGTAGATCCACCCATGGCGTTTGTTTACATTGTGACGCCGATGAGCTATTGTATCCTCTTATGGTTTGTAGTGAAGCATGTTTAGCTATGACTCGTCCTGCAGGAATGATACTTGTATGAAACTCACTTTATCTGCCGCCACAGAGGCGGGGATTAGTGATTTAGAAGAAGCTACAACACCGCGATACTATACTAGTACTGGTATACCGTACAACCCTAAAACATGTACACCAAATTGGAATAATTGTCACATACGTTATTAGCAAGTAGGGATGGGTACTGAATCATGTACTGTTTGTAGGCACCAGGCCCGGCCCTAACCAATCTGGCGCCCTAGGCAAGATTTTAGGTGCCCCCCCCCCCCCTCACAAGAAACCGAATAGCTTTATCTTTGACCTTTTTTTTTTTTTTACTTACAACTATACCTAATATATAAAGGGGTGGACAAGTGATTATTACCTGCAGGGCAAACATTAGCTAACCAGAAGGCAATAACAATGTAAACAAAAAACACCTGCTTAAAAGATCTAATACCTGAGGAATGTAAGGTGGGAGTACAGTAATTACCTAACGTTACATTATTATTTTCCATAACAATTTAGCCCCCTCCACAATATTAACCCGACGTTAAAACAGAACTAGCTATTTATTGATTAGCAATTGCCGAATCATGTAACATTAGCTTAATGCTAACAAGCCAGGTTACTATCACATTCTGTAACAGACAAATAATTTCATGTAGGCTAACGTTACCTACCTGCTACCTCTGTCTTTTCTCGTTTCTCCTCCTCTTCTTTTCTCTTTTTTCTTCCTTGGGCACCTGACAGTTTTGGCCGTTTTGACATCTTGTGTTGATTTTTTGATGTGGTGACGTCCAAAAAGAGTCATGATACGGTAAGGGAGAGAGGGTGGGGGGGCGTAATGTTGTAACAAATAATATTTCTATTAAATAGGCTTTACTTTGCATTTTAATTAACGTGGGATTATTTTTTGTATTTAGAAATAATAGTACCAACTTTCTTTCTTTTTTTTTTTTTTTCTCCAACATTTGTGGCACTGGCGTGGCGCCCCCTGATGGGCGGCGCCCTTAGCATTTGCCTATACGGCCTATGCCACGGGCCGGCCCTGGTAGGCACCCACCAAAATCGGTACCAAATCAAACGGTGTCATACGTTGATACCTTCATTGCACGTGACGTCACATCCTTGCAGACTCGGCGAGGAAAACAAGCACTCATAGGGGACTCAGTCGGACTGTCCCTATGGTCGGTAATGTTAGAATTTCCCATGCTAAGAAGAAGGCACTCAAATAACACAGTAAGGCTCAACTTATACAAATGCGATAGCCCGACGCTAATTTATATTGGATTTGCCATATGACATGCTAACGGTTAGCACTAGCGGTTTTTTTGGTCGCTATTGCAACACTTACAAATTTAGTATTGATGACTACTGTCATGCTCCGTGGTCCGGATCATGTTTTTGTTATGTTCTGTTAGATTTGGACTCTTTTAGTTCCTGTTTGACACATGAGTTTGTTTTAGTTACCATGGCTACTTATGATTTTCACCTGCCTCTGGTGTTCGGGAACCGCACCTGCTTCTAATCAGAGGACTATTTAAGCCTACCTTTGCCAGTCAGTCGGGCTGGCGTCATTATTGGTTTCATGCCACAGTTTTGTGTTTGTTCTATGCCATAGTTAATGCTAGTTGTTTAATGCCTTAGTTTCGTGTTTGTTTCATGCCACAGTTTCGTGAGGTTCAGGTCTATAGTTAAATGTCCTAAGTTTTTGCCTTAGCTTCCGCGTGCAATAGGCACGCTTGCCTTCGGGTCGTTTTCTGTTTTGTACCTCGTTGATTGTTTCTTATAATTAAATCATGTTCCTACCTGCAAGTCCTGTCCGGAGTCGTCCGTTTGCCTTACTGGTAGAACGACCCCGCAGTAAGCGAAAACCACGTCGTGACAGAATGACGCCAGCCCGACTGACTGGGAAAGGCAGGCTTAAATAGTCCTCTGATTAGAAGCAGGTGCGCGTCCCGAACACCAGAGGCAGGTGAAAATCATAAGTAGCCATGGTAACTAAAAAAAAACTCAGGTGTCAAACAGGAACTAAAAGAGTCCAAAACTAACAGAACATAACAAAAACATGATCCGGACCACGTATCATGACAACTACAACTAAAATGCATGTTACAATCAAACAGCATGTGTGTAATAAGTACAATACCGACAGTATAAACACTTTGTAGAGCGCAACAAAAGACTTTACTTTAAACTACCGCCATCTAACGTCTGTGGAATAGAAATCACATTTCTCAACGAGCTATTGCAAGGAATTTTGGGATTTTACCATCTACGGTCCATAATATCAATAAAAGATTCAGAAGATCTGGAGAAATCACTGTACCTAAGCGGCAAGACAGAAAACCAACATTGAATCCCCGTGACCTTGGATCCCTCAGGCGGTACTGCATCAAAAAGCGACATCAGTGTGTAAAGGATATCACCACATGGGCTCAGGAACACTTCAGAAAACAACTGTTAGTAACTACAGTTGGTCGCTACATCTGTAAGTGCAAGTTAAAACTCTACTATGCAAAGTCAAAGCCATTTATCAACAACACCCAGAAACGCTTCGCTGGGCCCGAGCTCATCTAAGATAGACTGATGCAAAATGGAAACGTGTTTCTGTGGTCTGACGAGTCCACATTTCAAATAGTTTTTGGAATCGGTGGACGTCATGTCCTCCGGACCAAAGAGGAAGAGAACCATCCGGACAGTTCGAGGCGCAAAGTTCAAAAGCCAGCATATGTGATGGTATGGGGGTGTATTAGTGCCCAAGGCATGGGTAACTTACACATATGTGAAGGCACCATTAATGCTGAAAGGTACGTACAGATTTTGGAGCAACATATGTTGCCATCCAAGCAACGTCTTTTTCATGGACGCCCCTGCTTATTTCAGCAATACAATGCCATGCCACAGGTTTTGGGTTTTGAAATACATTTTTTCCAATTCTTCCAGCGCCATGGACCACTTTGAGTTTGTCTTCGGAGTTTATGCTGTATGGCGACTTGCACAGCATCAGTTAGTGGCTCTCCGGGAAACTCTACAAGTTCCTTGTCAGCTGGAAAATGTACGCTATAAAATGTGTAACTTTTATTGATTGCTCTAAATGTTAATGTCTTTTGCGCTGGATATTTCACCATTAAGGCATCAATAAAGCATGTACCATTGTAATGATATTTACCAACAGCTGTTCTCCCTCTATTCCCGGGGGGTGGGAGGGATATAGGTCGTTTTCTCTATCGATCTGAGAGACGGTGCTAGGTAAAAAAAAAATAAAAAAAAATGTCAGAAGAAATGTCCCTTACTTTTTTTTTTTTTTTTCCTGTCAAGCTACACAGGCAAATCATATTGTTGATGTAGATGCCCAGATCAACTGTACAGATTTACTTCACAAAAGAAAAGTGTGGGATACTTCTCTTGTTGCTTTATTTAAAAACAACAATAAAAAAAACAACATTATTTTAAGTTTTTTTTTTTTAATGCTTTTGATGTGGACTATTTTGCAGTGACCAAATATGTCTGTAGAGAAATATGTTTCTTGTACGTCATTTTCTCTATCGATCTGAAAGAAAGTGCGAGGTAAAAAAAAAAATAAAAGCCCATATCAGCTGTTCAGATTTAGTTTACAAAAGATAAGAGTGGAATATATATATTTTTTTTACAAACCCCGTTTCCATATGAGTTGGGAAATTGTGTTAGATGTAAATATAAACGGAATACAATGATTTGCACATCCTTTTCAACCCATATTCGATTGAATGCACTACAAAGACAAGATATTTGATGTTCAAACTCATACATTTTTTTTTTTTTGCAAATAATAATTAACTTCGAATTTCATGGCTGCAACACGGGCCAAAGTAGTTGGGAAAGGGCATGTTCATCACTGTGTTACATGGCCTTTCCTTTTAACAACAATCAGTAAACGTTTGGGAACTGAGGAGACACATTTGTTAAGATTCTCAGGTGGAATTCTTTCCCATTCTTGCTTGATGTACAGCTTAAGTTGTTCAACAGTCTGAGGGTCTCCGTTGTGGTATTTTAGGCTTCATAATGCGCCGCACATTTTCAATGGGAGACAAATCTGGACTACAGGCAGGCCAGTCTAGTACCCGCACTCTTTTACTATGAAGCCACATTGATGTAACACGTGGCTTGACATTGTCTTGCTGAAATAAGCAGAGTCGTTCATGGTAACGTTGCTTGGATGGCAACATATGTTGCTCCAAAACCTGTATGTACCTTTCAGCATTAATGGTGCCTTCACAGATGTGTAAGTTACCAATGTCTTGGGCAATAATACACCCCCATACCATCACAGATGCTGGCTTTTCAACTTTGCGCCTATAATAATCCAGATGGTTCTTTTCCTCTTTGGTCCAGAGGACACGACGTCCACAGTTTCCAAAAACAATTTGAAATGTGGACTCGTCAGACTACAGAACACTTTTCCACGTTGTATCAGTCCATCCTAGATGAGCTCAGGCCCAGCGAAGCCGACGGCGTTTCTGGGTGTTGTTGATAAACGTTTTTTGCCTTGCATAGGAGAGTTTTAACTTGTACTTACAGATGTAGCGACCAACTGTAGTTACTGACAGTGGGTTTCTGAAGTGTTCCTGAGCCCATGTGGTGATATCCTTTACACACTGGTGTCGCTTGTTGATGCAATACAGCCTGAGGGATTGAAGGTCACAGGCTTAGCTGCTTACGTGCAGTGATTTCTCCAGATTCTCTGAACCCTTTGATGATATTACGGACCGTAGATGGTGAAATCCCTAAATTCCTTGCAATAGCTGGTTGAGAAATGTTGTTCTTAAACTGTTCAACAATTTGCTCACACATTTGTTGACAAAGTGGTGACCCTCACCCCATCCTTGTTTGTGAATGACTGAGCATTTCATGGAATCTACTTTTATACCCAATCATGGCACCCACCCGTTCCCAACTTTATTAGTATTTATTGCCACCTTTCCCAACTTCTTTGTCACATGTTGCTGGCATCAAATTCTAAAGTTAATGATTATTTGCAAAAAAAAAAAAAATGTTTTTCAGTTTGAACATCAAATATGTTGTCTTTGTAGCATATTCAACTGAATATGGGTTAAAATTATTTGCAAATCATTGTATTCCGTTTATATTTACATCTAACACAATTTCCCAACTCATATGGAAACGGGGTTTGTAATTAAAATAAAATTAAAAAAAATAGATGTGTCTCTTACGTTTTTAATGCTTTTGAAACATGTGGACTATTTTGCAGTGACCAAATATGTCTGTAGTGAAATATGTTTCTTGTAGGTCATTTTCTCTATCGATCTGAGAGAAGGTGCTAGGTTAAAAAAAAAAAAAAAAAAAGGTCACAAGATATGTCCCTTACTATTTTTTTTTTCCTGTCCAGCTACTCAGACGCATCATATTGTTGATGTAGATGCCCTTATCAGCTGTACAGACTTAGTTTACAAAAGAGAAATGTGGGATATATATATATTTTTTTAAATAAAATTAAAAAACATAGATGTGTCTCTTTTGGTTTGTTTTTAATGCTTTTGAAACATGTGGACTATTTTGCAGTGACCAAATATGCCTGTAGATAATTATGTTTGATATGGTCAAATGTTTACTGTTAAGCAGTCAAAATGGCCCATTTTAGTTAAAAAAAAAAAAAAAAAAAAAAAAAGAACAAAATAAAATAAAATGTAAAAAAGAAAAAGAAAAACAACTGTCCCTTGCGTTTTTTTTAAATGCTTTTTAAACATGTGGACTATTTTGCCGTGACCAAATACGCCTGTACGTTTGGTAAAGTCGATTTTTTTTTTACAGCTAACCAGGAAGTATACCACTCAAAATGGCCCATTTTAGTAAAAATAAAAGATGAAGTGGTTAATATCATCACATATTTACTTTACAAAAGAGAAGTGTGGAATATTTATTTATTCCAAAAAAAACAAACCAAAAAAATGTCTCTTACGTTTTTTTTCTAAAGCTTTTGAAACATGTGGACTATTTTGCAGTGACCAAATACGCCTGTAGAGAAATATGTTTCGTAAAGTAACATTTTTCCTGCTAACCAGAAATTATACCACTCAAAATGGCCCATTTTAGTAAAAAAAAAAAAAAAAAAAGATGAACTTGTTAATATCATCACTATTTATGTGGCATTTTTATTAAGCGGTGTTATTTCTCCATGACATTGAGAACTAGGTCATATTCAAGTGATTTATGGTCTCTAAAGCCCAAACAAACTTCAAATGAAAAATACACTTTTTTTTTTTTTTTTCTGACATCGCCCAGGATGTGAAGAGTTTGATATCTTTGTAAAGTTCTGCTTCATCAGACCAAGGAGCTGCTGGAGGAACACCACAACACTGGGGGAAGCGCTTCTCATAATTGCTTTGTTAAAAACCAGTTGCTTTGTGCGTCCTGGAGTAATTAAGCAGTTGGAATTTTACATTACACTCGTGAAAATTAACAAAGAGCACATCTGGGTGTCCCATAGGTTTAGTCATTAAAAAGCCCATTATTTTTCAAATTACTTTTTCAATCTTTCAGCCCCCCCACCCAGCCCCTCCCCTAATCTGGAGGAATTTCCCAATAGACAAGTTCCTGTTCTTGTTTCCAATGACTCCTTTAGGAAAGTTAAACATTTCCGCGTGACACCGTGGGCCTGTGGCGAGGCTGCGCCTTCTTGCTTAGCACCGTTTCAGAGTCAGAATGTGAGAATACCTCAAAATGATAAAGTCACAGTTAGTTTCTGTGACAATTTGTAGAAAGAAAAAAAAAACAATAAATCCACATTCATTATTCTCCACTCGTGACTTCAGCCTCTTGGGAATAAGACTCCAGTATATGATTCTATTAGCCTCCATCATAATTACAAATGGCCTCGGGCAGAAAACTGACTTCAGCAAAATGTCATTTAAAATTAAATTTGTTAGAGAATGTGCACCTTTTTTCTCTATTTAGAATCCCCAGAGACTATTTACTTTATTTAAAGAAAGGCTAATGGTTTCAAAACACAACATGGATAATTCTTGACAATAGCCTGCATGTCTGAAGAAAAAATATTAGTTGTGAAAAACCTTTCTGCCTATGCTATTGTTGCATGCCGACATAAAGAAAACATTCAAATGCTTGTGTCTATTGAGATAAGATATACGGTGTATAAGATACTATAAATATTTATGATTTGGGATATGATACTGTACATGATGTAAACTATTGAGTACTGTATGTAATTGGATATACAATAACTGTTTGTACTGTATAACTGTTTATATATGATACATGTACATGTAAATTACGACACATTGATGTACAGTATGTTGCATACTAAGATAATACGATGCTAAAATGTCACGATGATGTTTTTTCCAATGCCTTATTTTTGTATGTCTTTGTTTTGTTTTGCTCATTAAGGTGTTTTTTTTGTTGTTTATTTGTATAATTTAGCAGCCGCAGCTAAAAGGGATCTTATTGACTAAACTAAATGCATCATATTCCTTCATAATTTTCAAGTTTTAAAACATCCATGTAAGTATTGAACAGTTGACAAAAGGCATAAAACCTCAAGATTGTTTATCTATGCACATGTTTCATATTTTAATAAATCAACTACCCTTTTTGATTAAAATTCAAAAAGGGTCAGAAACTGGACATACAACACATACTGTATATATATATATATAAACATAAATAAACATTGATTGATTGATGGATAAATATATATACAAAAAAAACATATATATATATATATGGATACAATGATTTGCAAATAATTTTCAACCCATATTCAGTTGAATATGCTACAAAGACAACATATTTGATGTTCAAACTGATAAACATTTTTTTTTTTTTTGCAAATAATCATTAACTTTAGAATTTGATGCCAGCAACACGTGACAAAGAAGTTGAGAAAGGTGGCAATAAATATTGACAAACTTGAGGAATGCTCATCAAACACTTATTTGGAAGATCCCACAGGTGTGCAGGCTAATTGGGAACAGGTGGGTGCCATGATTGGGTATTAAAACAGCTTCCTAAAAAATGCTCAGTATGGGGCGAGGTACACACCTTTGTCCACAACTGCGTGAGCAAATAGTCAAACAGTTTAAGAACAACGTTTCTCAAAGTGCAATTGCAAGAAATTTAGGGATTTCAACATCTACGGTCCATAATATCATCAAAAGGTTCGGAGAATCTGGAGAAATCACTCCACGTTAGCGGCATGGCCGGAAACCAACATTGAATGACCGTGACCTTCGATCCCTCAGGTGGCACTGTATCAAAGACCGACATCAATCTCTAAAGGATATCACCACATGGGCTCAGGAACACTTCAGAAAACCACTGTTGCTAAATACAGTCCGTCGCTACATCTGTAAGTGCAAGTTAAAGCTCTACTATGCAAAGCGAAAGCCATTTATCAAAAACATCCAGAAACGCCGCCGGCTTCTCTGGGCCCGATATCAGCTAAGATGGACTCATGCAAAGTGGGAAAGTGTTCTGGGGTCTGACGAGTCCACATTTCTAATTGTTTTTGGAAATATTCGACATTGTGTCATCTGGACCAAAGGGGAAGCGAACCATCCAGACTGTTATCGACGCAAAGTTCAAAAGCCAGAATCTGTGATGGTATGGAGGTGCATTAGTGCCCAAGGCATGGGTAACTTACACATCTGTGAAGGCACCAATAATGCTGAAAGGTACATACAGGTTTTGGAACAACATATGCTGCCATCTAAGCGCCGTCTTTTTTATGAACGCCCCTGCTTATTTCAGCAAGACAATGCCAAAACACATTCAGCACGTGTTACAACAGCGTGGCTTCGTAAAAAAAGAGTGTGGGTACTTTCCTGGCCCGACTGCAGTCCAGACCTGTCTTCCATCAAAAATGTGTGGCGCATCATGAAGCGTAAAATACGACAGCGGAGACCCCGGACTATTGAACGACTGAAACTCTACATAAAACAAGAATGGGAAAGAATTCCACATTTGCATTTTTGTATAATCATATATTGTGTCTAACTGGAGCTGTCGAGATTACCCCTTTCCCTCAGCGACAGCTTCAGTGATGTAACCAGTGACCTCCCAAATAAATAGAGGAAGCACGTGGGCTGAATTTTTAGAACGTAGTTTGGATCTGTAGCTAGAGTACAGCCCAAAACACGTCTCTCCTCAATTGAGCAAAATGTAACTCTGTCTCTGCATGATTCCTTGCTTCTCGTCTATTTAATAGATTTCATCAGTGTTTGAACCTGACAACCATGTACCAAATCAAATTGCTTCGGGGTCGGTAAGCACAACAAGAATCATGCTGTACTTTAGACGCACCGGGTTATAAGGCGAAGTGTCGATTTTTGAAAAAAAATGAAAGAATTTTAAGTGTGCCTTATAGTCCGAAGAATACGGCATATTATTTTGTAATATCTAATTATAAACATAAATGTACTGTAGTTTTGTCTTTTAGTCTTTTAAGCACACAGGAATGATGAAAAAAGAGTATTGTGCAATACAATACAGATACTTGGCTAAATGTATCGATAACCATATAGTTGGGGGAAAATAAACCTACTCAGTGGCCTAGTGGTTAGAGTGTCCTCTCTGAGATCGGTAGGTTGTGAGTTCAAACCCCGGCCGAGTCATATCACAGACTATAAAAATGGGACCCATTACCTCCCTGCTTGGCACTCAGCATCAAGGGCTGGAATTGGGGGTTACATCATCAAAAATGATTCCCGGGTGCGGCCACCGCTGCTGCTCACTGCTCCCCTCACCTTCCAAGGGGTGATCAAGGGTGATGGGTCAAATGCAGAGAATAATTTCACCACACCAAGGGTGTGTGTGACAATCTTTGGTACTTTATATTGTGATTGTTTTGCTACATAAAGTACATATATTGTCACCGTCCAGTCCAGTTTTTTTTTTTGTAAGTCCTGGTAAGGGGAGCGTAGCAAAGCCTTCAAAAATTCTCAGCGTACAAAATCTAAGGGATTAATTATTTACCCACGCCTGGGCTTTGGCAACAGCAGTGAAGTCTGGCCCAGCCTTTCATCCGTGCGACTCCTGACAGTGCCGGCTGCTGTAAAAAGGTAGAGATGGAGATAAGAGGACACTTTGACCAGACTTGCCTTCCCGTGATAAATCTTTATCATTGGAGGTGATGGCCTGACCTCTAAGACAGGCACTTGCCGATGGGGGGGTTATGGTGATGGAGAAGGGGGGTTTGGGTTGGGGTTGGGGGGTGGAGTTACCTCATTAATACAGCTTGAAATCCTCTTGGCTCATTCTGTCTATTTTCCTGATGCCTGTGACCTTTCCAGAATTGCTGCTATCAAAAAGAGAGCGTTTTTGAAAGCCAGGAGCTCGGCTTGGCCGAAGAAGAAAGCAAAACAGTACCTGTGTTTTCTCGCTACGTGTAAAGCTTGAATTTTTTTATATTTGCAATGGAACAACCACAAGCCGTAATACGGTGACATTCACTTTAGCCGCGTTTACACTCCTGTTTGGGACCAAAATAAAAAAATAAAAAATAAAAATGCTTGTTGTGCTTCATTAGCATCTAAACACATGTTTAGCATTGCACCAAAGGCTGCTGTCTGGACCCATTATTTGATGTACAGTACCGTATTTTTCGGACCATAAGGCGCACTTAAAATCATTTCATTTTCCCAAAACTCGGCAGTGCGCCTTGTAACCCGGTGCGCCTAATGTACGAAATAATTTTGGTTGTGCTTACCGACCTCACAGCTACTTTATTTGGTACATGGTGAAATGATAAGTGTGACCAGTAGATGGCAGTCACACATACGTGGATTATGAGTCACTCTTCATCCAAACAGGAATAAACAGGAATATAACAACAATATAACAAGTTCAGTCGGTGTCCTAATGACAGTCAGTGATATTTTATCATGTTTGTTGGTTCTCATAAAGTGAGTCATGATGCGGTTTTTTGCAATTATTGTGCCACGTATGCTTAAAATGAGCAAAATATGTAAATATTAAATGTTATTTTAAAAGTGCCCGTTACTACATATATACTTGCATCGTGTATATAAAACTTTTAATGGAGATGTTTGGATATTTTCTTAAGGACTTTTTTAGGAAGACAGAGCGACTCTTATTTGTAGGTATAGAAATATAACCTTAGAGGACATTTTTAATTTAAAACATCTGTATAGATGCACTTAAACACTTAAAACATTTAGTACATCGGTGTGTGGAATTAAATTATGTGATGGTTAGTTTAAGATGTTCAAACTACATGTGTTTACAAAGTACAAGGAAGAAGAATTTTGAATACACATTGTGAATTTTGTTGAAAATGAGATATCATTAATCTCATTATGTGAATAGTTAATGACTTAACTATTAAGAAAACTGTTGTATTTAGAGTTCATTAGTGTAAATTGAGCTATAACCGGGAGTGAACAAATGTGTCGGAATTAGAAAAGTGGTAAGATTAAATAGGCTATGCTTCTTCTTACTCCTTTTCGAACATGTTGTAGAGAGAAATGAAATATGTAGATTATATGCAGGATCATATTGTAGCTCACTACTAAAAAACTAAACCCGGCGTAAGGAGACATCCAAAAGAAACACACAACCAAATGCATGAACCTTATGATTTAACACTTTGCATTTTTATAACACGAGTATACAACATTGTAACATTTATATGTCAAAAAAGAGGAAAATAATATGTCCCCTTTACTTAATGTTTGAAACTGTTATGGTTTGCAGGGGAAGGTGACGGCAACAGACACCAGAGAGCTGTATGTACAATGATTTATTACATATATAGTTGATATATATAGTTTATATATATATATATATATATATATATATATATATATATATATATATATATATATATATATATATCTCCTCTCTGAGCTGCCACCTTACCGTGGTAGAGGAGTTTGCGTGTCCCAATGATCCTAGGAGCTATGTTGTCCGGGGGTTTCTATGCCCCCTGGTAGGGTCTCCCAAGGCAAACTGGTCCTAGGTGAGGGATCAGACAAAGAGCAGCTCGAAGACCTCGATGAAGAACACAAACCAAGGACCCAGATTTCCCTCGCCCGGACGCGGGTCACCGGGGCCCCCCTCTGGAGCCAGGCCCGGAGGTGGGGCACGATGGCGAGCGCCTGGTGGCCGGGCCTGTCCCCATGGGGCCCGGCCGGGCACAGCCCGAAGAGGCAACGTGGGTCCCCCCTCCAATGGGCTCACCACCCATAGCAGGGGCCATAGAGGTCGGGTGCAGTGTGAGCTGGGCGGCAGCCGAGGACAGGGCACTTGGCGGTCCGATCCTCGGCTACATAAGCTGGCTCTTGGGACGTGGAACGTCACTTCGCTGGGGGGGAAAGAGCCTGAGCTAGTGCGTGAGGTGGAGAAATTCTGGCTAGATATAGTCGGACTCACTTCGACGCACAGCAAGGGCTCTGGAACCACTTCTCTTGAGAGGGGCTGGACTCTCTTCCACTCTGGCGTTGCCGGCAGTGAGAGGCGATGGGCTGAGGTGGCAATTCTTGTTGCCCCTCGGCTCAAAGCCTGCACGTTGGAGTTCAACCCGGTGGACGAGAGGGTAGCTTCCCTCCGCCTTCGGGTGGGGGGACGGGTCCTGACTGTTGTTTGCGTTTACGCGCCAAACAGCAGCTCAGAGTACCCACCCTTTTTGGATTCACTCGAGGGAGTACTGGAGAGTGCTCCCCCGGGTGATTCCCTCGTTCTACTGGGGGACTTCAATGCTCAAGTTGGCAGCAACAGTGAAACCTGGAGAGGTGTGATTGGGAAGAATGGCCGCCCGGATCTGAACCCGAGTGGTGTTCTGTTATTGGACTTTTGTGCTCGTCACAGATTGTCGATAACAAACACCATGTTCAAACATAAGGGTGTCCATATGTGCACTTGGCACCAGGACACCCTAGGCCGCAGTTCTATGATCGACTTTGTAGTTGTGTCATCGGATTTGCGGCCTCATGTTTTGGACACTCGGGTGAAGAGAGGGGCGGAGCTTTCTACCGATCACCACCTGGTGGTGAGTTGGCTGCGATGGTGGGGGAGGATGCCGGACAGACCTGGCAGGCCCAAACGCATTGTGAGGGTTTGCTGGGAACGCCTGGCAGAGTCTCCTGTCAGAGAGAGTTTCAATTCCCACCTCCGGAAGAACTTTGAACATGTCACGAGGGAGGTGCTGGACATTGAGTCCGAGTGGACAATGTTCCGTACCTCTATTGTCGAGGCGGCCGATTGGAGCTGTGGCCGCAAGGTGGTTGGTGCCTGTCGTGGCGGTAATCCTAGAACCCGTTGGTGGACGCCGGCGGTGAGGGATGCCGTCAGGCTGAAGAAGGAGTCCTATCGGGTTCTTTTGGCTCATGGGACTCCTGAGGCAGCAGACAGGTACCGACAGGCCAAGCGGTGTGCGGCTTCAGCGGTCGCGGAGGCAAAAACTCGGACATGGGAGGAGTTCGGGGAGGCCATGGAAAAAGACTTCCGGACGGCTTCGAAGCAATTCTGGACTACCATCCGCCGCCTCAGGAAGGGGAAGCAGTGCAGTGTCAACACCGTGTATGGTGGGGATGGTGCTCTGCTGACCTCGACTGCGGATGTTGTGGATCGGTGGAGGGAATACTTCGAAGACCTCCTCAATCCTACCAGCACGTCTTCCTATAAGGAAGCAGGGCCTGGGGAATCTGTGGTGGGCTCTCCTATTTCTGGGGCTGAGGTTGCCGAGGTAGTTAAAAAGCTCCTCGGTGGCAAGGCCCCGGGGGTGGCTGAGATCCGCCCGGAGTTCCTTAAGGCTCTGGATGTTGTGGGGCTGTCTTGGTTGACAAGACTCTGCAACATCGCGTGGACATCGGGGGCGGTACCTCTGGATTGGCAGACCGGGGTGGTGGTTCCTCTCTTTAAGAAGGGGAACCCGAGGGTGTGTTCTAACTATCGTGGGATCACACTCCTCAGCCTTCCCGGTAAGGTCTATTCAGGTGTACTGGAGAGGAGGCTACGCCGGATAGTCGAACCTCGGATTCAGGAGGAACAGTGTGGATTTCGTCCTGGTCGTGGAACTGTGGACCAGCTCTATACTCTCGGCAGGGTCCTTGAGGGTGCATGGGAGTTTGCCCAACCAGTCTACATGTGCTTTGTGGACTTGGAGAAGGCATTCAACCGTGTACCCCGGGAAGTCCTGTGGGGAGTGCTCAGAGAGTATGGGGTAACGGACTGTCTTATTGTGGCAGTTCGCTCCCTGTATAATCAGTGTCAGAGCTTGGTCCGCATTGCCGGCAGTAAGTCGGACACGTTTCCAGTGAGGGTTGGACTCCGCCAAGGCTGCCCTTTGTCACCGATTCTGTTCATAACTTTTATGGACAGAATTTCTAGGCGCACTCAGGGCGTTGAGGGGATCTGGTTTGGTGGCTGCAGGATTAGGTCACTGCTATTTGCAGATGATGTGGTCCTGATGGCTTCCTCCGGCCAAGATCTTCAGCTCTCACTGGATCGGTTCGCAGCCGAGTGTGAAGCGACTGGGATGGGAATCAGCACCTCCAAGTCCGAGTCCATGGTTCTCTCCCGGAAAAGGGTGGAGTGCCATCTCCGGGTTGGGGAGGAGATCTTGCCCCAAGTGGAGGAGTTCAAGTACCTCGGAGTCTTGTTCACGAGTGGGGGAAGAGTGGATCGTGAGATCGACAGGCGGATCGGTGCGGCGTCTTCAGTAATGCGGACGCTGTATCGATCTGTTGTGGTGAAGAAGGAGCTGAGCCGGAAGGCAAAGCTCTCGATTTACCGGTCGATCTACGTTCCCATCCTCACCTATGGTCATGAGCTTTGGGTCATGACCGAAAGGACAAGATCACGGGTACAAGCGGCCGAAATGAGTTTCCTCCGCCGAGTGGCGGGGCTCTCCCTTAGAGATAGGGTGAGAAGCTCTGTCATTCGGGGGGAGCTCAAAGTAAAGCCGCTGCTCCTCCACATCGAGAGGAGCCAGATGAGGTGGTTCGGGCATCTGGTCAGGGTGCCACCCGAACGCCTCCCTAGGAAGGTGTTTCGGGCACGTCCGACCGGTAAGAGGCCACGGGGAAGACCCAGGACACGCTGGGAAGACTATCTCTCCCGGCTGGCCTGGGAACGCCTCGGGATCCCCCGGGAGAAGCTGGACGAAGTGGCTGGGGAGAGGGAAGTCTGGGCTTCCCTGCTTAAGCTGCTGCCCCCGCGACCCGACCTCGGATAAGCGGAAGAAGATGGATGGATGGATGGATATATATATATATATATATATATATATATATATATATATATATACATACATATATATATATATATATATATATATATATATATATATATAATAAACAACACTAATAAATTATAGAATGGAGTTTGAACTAGATCCAAAAGTGTATGTGGTGTAAGGCTATGCGTGTAGTTAGCTGAAGTGTGTGTTACCAAGTATTGAACGAGAGACGAGGAAGTCCAGGGGAAGAGGGTAATCTGTGTCCAAGCGGAAGGTCGAGATCCAAGAGGCAGTCCGGGAAGCAGGGGAAGAAACGAGGTATGTCGAGACGCACAGCTCGACACGTGGAACAATGGCAGACTGCAGGAAGGACGACAAGGGAAAACATGAGACCATATAAACACGACCAAGGAAAACACAGAGAGCGAAGGAAGGTTTGCATAGAGCAGGACGTGGCTTACTGTGCGCGAACAGAAGACTATATTCCGGCGGCGGCATACCAAGTTGTCCAGGCTTATGAAGGCAGCTCCTTCATTACCGGCAGGTGTGCTGATTGCCGGTAAATGATAACAGCTGGTGGCTGCTGCAGGGCGGCGACGCACATGACGCGTCCTTGGATGGGCGTGTCCCGAAGTGTGACACAGAAAGTACATGTATATGTTCAATGGACAATTATTAATAAATATATATATATATATATATATATATATATATATATATATATATATATATATATATATATATATATATATATATATGTATATATTTATATATATATATATATATATATATATATATATATATATATATATATATGTATATATATATATATATATATATATATATATTTATATATATATATATATATATATATATATATATATATATATATATATATATATATATATATGTATATATTTATATATATATATATATATATATATATATATATATATATATATATATATATGTATATATATATATATATATATATATATATATATATATATATTTATATATATATATATATATATATATATATATATATATATATATATATATATATATATATATATATATATATATATATATATATATATATATTTATATATACTGTGTATAATAAATCTCCTAAAGGGGCCCCCCAACGTAGCCACCCAGGACACACACACTTGGTATGTTTACATGCACTAAAAACTAATCATTGCATGGATTTGGTTGAAAATAGCTTTTTTTTAAACTAATGAAAAAGCATTAAATGGGCTTTTGACTTTTTAAAGATGGGATTAACATATCTAAAACATTTCGTGATAAAACCCCCTTCGTAATTGAAGTGTGTGTTCGTATACACACAAGTATCTATATGTGTGTGTATATATATACACACTTATATTTGTTATATATGTGTGTGTGTATATATATGTATGTATGTATTTTTGTGTCTGTGTGTGTGTGTATATATACACCTATGTGTATGTGTGTGTGTGTGGGTGTGTGTGTGTGCAATTGTGTGTGTGTGTGTGTGTGTGTGTGTGTGTGTGTGTGTGTGTGTGTGTGTGTGTGTGTGTGTGTGTGTCCTGGGCATGACGTTAAAGTGCATCCGGCAGTGGAGGCTCCTCTATGGGGTCTTGAGGCACTAGGAGGTTAACCCATTTACTACTGTTACCCCAGGTGACCCTTGGCAAAGGCCTAGTACCTGACTGCCCACTAGCCAGGGATACGGTGAAGACCTCAACGGCGGAGCAGTCGGAAGACGGTAGATTTAAGAACTACCACAACGGCTGCGATGGCGGAAGAAGGCTGCAGCAGAAAAGGGTCCCCAGTCGTCTTGGACTCCATGCCACTGGACCCTAACCCGATTATGTCAAGGATTGTATGGTGACTGTCTGTGCACCAGTCTCCCCACGTTAAACAAAGTCACGCACAGGCATCCTCCATAAAGGGATACACTCCTACCAAGGATCGTCATACTTGTTCGAGTGACCGCCGATGATGATGATGGTGTGTGTGTGTGTGTGTGTGTGTGTGTGTAAGTGTATATATAAAATATATATATATATTTTGTAGAGTTTTAACTTGCACTTACAGATGTAGCGACCAACTGTAGTTACTGACAGTGGTTTTCTGAAGTGTTCCTGAGCCCATGTAGTGATATCCTTTACACACTGATGCCGCTTGTTGATGCAGTACCGCCTAAGAGACATTATATGTTGGTTTTCAACCTTGCTGCTTACATGCAGTGATTTTTCCAGATTTTCTGAACCTTTTGATTATATTATGGACCGTAGATGGTGATATCCCTAAATTCCTTGCAATAGCTGGTTGAGAAATGTTATTCTGAAACAATTTGCTCAGGCAGTTGCTCACAAAGTGGTAACCCTCGCCCCATCCTTGTTTGTGAATGACTGAGCATTTCATGGAAGCTGCTTTTATACCCAATCATGGCACTCACCTGTTCCCAATTAGCCTGTTCACCTGTGGGATATTCCAAATAAGTGTTTGATGAGCATTCCTCAACTTTCTCAGTCTTTTTGGCCACTTGTGCCAGCTTTTTTGAAACATGTTGCAGGCATCAAATTCCAAATGAGCTAATATTTGCAAAAAATAACGTTTACCAGTCCGAACGTTAAATATCTTGTCTTTGCAGTCTTTTCAATTGAATATAGATTGAAAAGGATTTCCAAATCATTGTATTTACACAACGTGCCAACTTCACTGGTTTTGGGTTTTGTACATATTTGAATGACAGGGGCTTCCAAAAAGCCTCATTTGGTTTTAATACTTTTGCAGCAATAGTCCATATGAGACATACAGTACAAAAAAACATGGCTGGAACTTCTTTGCACCCGCATTTCCTTTTCTATGAGTGCTACACTCCAAATGCATTAGCATCATAAAATGACAAAGAGCACTGTCTCAGGCCTGCGGAAGTTCAATCGTTCAGTGTTAGCCATTTCTTTCCATAAAATGACAGAATGGTTATTAATTCCTTTAGGAAGGCGAGGTTTTGTGTCGCAGCCGAGCCTTTGACTCTAACTATAGTGTGATTAATTTTGTGGTAATTTTGACAGTTCCTGAAACCACAGTATTCGGTCAAAAATGATTAATGATGACAATAAACGGGAAGTACTGATGATGGATGGTCATTGTTAAGAGATTAAGGAACACTTATTCTCTCAGTGCGGCCATTCATGTTCACCACCTATGCAACACAATTAACTGTTAGCATATCGTATTTAAGACCTACACATGTGATTGACTGTATTATATACCATATGCCAGACCTGGGCAAAATACGGCCCGCGGGCCACATGCGGCCCGATTTTCTATCTGGTCTTGTCTATATAATTTTTTTAGACCTTTTAACATTGAAACTGTTGCCCCCATTATCCTCTTAAGGCCCAAGTTGTTTGTTTACATGCTATTTTTATTTATCTTTGCTATTTGGGCTTATTGGACCCTAATTAGAATAAAAAGTAGGAATCATCTTTTGTAATGATGTACTTAGTCCATAAGTACACAAACGTGTACTTCATGTTTAGTGACATGCTAATTCTTATTTTTACACTTTTTTTTCCCAAATTCCATTGTATGTGATACTCTTCTGACACCACCAGATGGCAGTATAAGTGTCCACATAAGCGGTCATAAGACCCCAATTCAGTAGTGTACACAATTTTGGAAATAAGAGCTAAAAGGTGCTGTCCACGCATGTGGCCACGAAGCCTTTAGAGCAGACCTTGGCAAATTAAGGCCCGGGGGCCACATGCGGCCCGTTAAGCTTTTCAAACTGTAACTGCCATTATGATGTTTTCAAATAACCGCAAATCTGGAACTATACAAAGTATTTCAATGGTTGGAATCTGTGCTTTTGCATGATATACTGGTTACTATGGTAATCTAAATCACAGCAGCTCAGACGAGGCACCAGGCAGTGTGGTAGGGGAGCGTTTCCACAGAGTGTTTCCAGAGCAGCCAGCCTGAAATGCGGGTGTCAGGGACAGACGTGGAAGGAGATTTTTACAACGAAGTTCTAAAGTTTAGTGATATATCAGATGTATCAAATCATATTTTGCTGTGTTTGTTGCATTTCTATTGCGTTTCGCTTGATTGTAAAATATGTCGATCGAGAGGGGGTGTGACGTTCATATGTTGTCAATATTCAGTGTTTCATCCTTCATAGTTAATATTGTAAATCCCACATTCTTTATTTTCATGTACATTCTGGGTGTAAAAAAACATAAATTCCATTATGTTTTTTTAAGGCGGTCTGTCATAACGTTTTTAGCATTCCATCAGACATTATTGTGAGGTTTGTATTAGTGTTCCTAAAAATCAGATATACCGGCCCCCAGACTAATTTTTTCTCTAAATTCGGCCCCCGAGTCAAAATAATTGCCCAGGCCTGCTTTAGAGGCTAAGATGCGCACTGCTGTTTTCAAATGACCGTAAGTCTTGAACCATGGAAAGTATTTTGATGGTCGAAATCTGCGCTTTTGAGTCTTCTATGAGTTACTACGGTAATCTAAGTCACTGCAGCTCAGACGAGGAACAAAGCAGAGTGGGCACGGTTTGTTTTCAGAGCAGCGAGCCCGAAACGTTTTTGTCAGAAACAGATGCAAATTTTTACGGGATAATATATCATATTGTTGGTGTTTATTACACTTTGCATTCATATTTTGCTGTTTTTTTACATTTGTGTTGTGTTTTGCTTGATTGTAAAAGATACACAACTATGGAGGAGATGGTCGGCGGAGTAAAAGAGGAGCGATATGCATATGTTGTTAATACTCAGTGTTTTATTGTTCATAGTTAATATTGTAAATCCTCCGTAAAAGAGGCGCAATGTTAATATTCAGTGTTTTATTGTTCATAGTTAATATTGTAAATCCCACTTTCTTTATTTTATTGTACATTTTTGGGTGTCCCATTCAGTAAAAGACTGCACTTTTCCGGGTTTTTTTTTAGGTGGTCTGTCATAACGTTTTTAGAACATTGTGACTTTGGATATTAGTGTTCCTGGGGGAAAAAAAGGGACTCAGACACACATACTGTACAGCAAACCTTTACAAATAAATGTGTATATATAATTTATATACACATTGGTCCCCCAGACATTTTTTTTTTTCTCAATGTGGCCCCCGAGTCAAAATATTTGCCCAATTCTGCCATATAATAAAATCTCTCAATGGAAAATATTATTTGGCTTATTTAAAAGGGCCTCCTTTGTTGATTAAATGATTTGCTTGAATCCATGCATATGGTGTTGTATTATTGAACGCTTAAGGCACCAACAGGCGAGATAAATGGCCCTTAAAAGACCCCAAGCAGTAGCACCCCCTCAGACGTTTGTTTGTTTTCAGTGTTTTTTCCATCACACAGCACCGGTAATTTCTCCCATATGGTGCATAACTGACATGTACGAAATAATTAAGGCTATTTTCTCCACATGACTTTTGGCTTCTCTTCCTTTCTCCAGGCAGTGTGTTTTAAATTAAATTGTCCCAAAACATGAGTCAGCTTTACCTCAGTGAACGGTGAAATTCATTTTAAAGTATATGTTTTATATTGTGGTAGTAAAATAGTGTAGTAAAATAAAATAAAAAAAACTAATCTGATGACAGTCAAACATGAGGTCCATAAAAAAATACATTCAGATTATTTCCTTTGGAATAATGGAAATATTGTACTGATACAAATATATGACTGCCCTAAATATATTCTATTTCATGATCATCAAAATAAAAATAAAATTCATGAATGTATTTTTTAGCTGTTGAAGTTGTATGTTGACTTTTCACTTCGTTGTTCATTCATGTTATAAAATAAGTTTCCCGTGCTCCCCGCAGATATTCTATAAACGTTTGTATGGATTTCAAAGAAAAGCACAAACCTAACAATGTACATACATATGTTGATGATCTAGAGCCGGGGTGTCCAAAGTGGGGTCAGGGGGCCATTTGCAGCCCGCAGCTTGTTTTTTATTGGCCCGCGACAAATTATACAGACAAAATAAACTCATTTTGGATGACAACACGACACAAAAAAACTATGAAATTTCGTGTGAACACTGAAATGGGCAATCTAAACGTAAATGCTAATGTTTGCATGCTAACAGAATGTGACAAGTACTAGGTTATATGACTATGAAGTGTATGCATGCAAAATGTATGTAAAAAAAAAAAAAAAAAAAGTTGGCATGCTAACAGGATGTGTCAAGTACTAAGTTATGTGACTCTGGGCTGTGAAATTGACTAAACAAGTTAGCATTGTAATGTTAGCATGCAAACAGTTAGCATGCGTCAAGTACCAGGTTATATGACTGAGGCGTTTGGCTGCAAAATCGGCAAAACAAGTAAGCCTGCTGATGTTAGTAATGCTTCCTGAGGCTGAGCCAATCAGTAGCCAGGATACTGAACAGCAATGGACGTCGAGTGGGTCTAGCATAATATTGTGAAGGTCAAGTCCATAGTGGATCTAACATAATAGTGAGAGTCCAGTCCATAGTGGGGCCAGCAGGAGACCATCCCGAGCGGAGACGGGTCAGCAGCGCAAAGATGTCCCCAACCGATGCACAGGCGAGCGGTCCACCCCAGGTCTCGACTCTGGACCTGTGCACCCCCCCTCCACAAGAGAGAGGGGGGTAGAGGAGAAAAGAAAAGAAACGGCAGATCAACTGGTCTAAAAAGGGGGTCTATTTAAAGGCTAGAGTATACAAATGAGTTTTAAGATGGAACTTAAAGGCCTACTGAAACCCACTACTACCGACCACGCAGTGTGATAGTTTATATATCAATGATGAAATCTTAACATTGCAACACATGCCAATACGGCCGGGTTAGCTTACTAAAGTGCAATTTTAAATTTTGCGCGAAATATCCTGCTGAAAACGTCTCCGTATGATGACGCCTGCGCGTAACGTCACCGATTGTAGAGGACATTTTGGGACAGCATGGTGGCTAGCTAGTAAGTCGTCTGTTTTCTTTGCAAAATTCCACAGTATTCTGGACATTTGTGTTGGTGAATCTTTTGCAATTTGTTCAATGAACAATGGAGGCAGCAAAGAAGAAAGCTGTAGGTGGGAAGCGGTGTATTGCGGCCGACTGCAGCAACACAAACACAGCCGGTGTTTCATTGTTTACATTCCCGAAAGATGACAGTCAAGCTTTACCATTGGCCTGTGGAGAACTGGGACAACAGAGACTCTTACCAGGAGGACTTTGAGTTGGATGCGCAGACGTGGTACCGTGAGTACGCATGCAGCTGCGACTTCCAAACATTTGATCGCTTGCCCGTACGTGCGTGCCGCTATGTGCATGTCACGTACGTAACTTTGGGGACTTTGGGGAAATATATGTGCTGTGTGAACTTTGGGGAGGTGAACAGTACTTTGGGCTGTGTGATTGAGTGTGTTGTGCAGGTGTTTGAGCTGTATTGGCGGGTTATATGGACGGGAGGTGGGAGATGTTTGTTATGCGGGATTAATTTGTGGCATATTAAATATAAGCCTGGTTGTGTTGTGGCTAATAGAGTATATATATGTCTTGTGTTTATTTACTGTTTTAGTCATTCCCAGCTGAATATCAGGTCCCACCCGCCTCTCACAGCATCTTCCCTATCTGAATCGCTCCCACTGCCCTCTAGTCCTTCACTCTCACTTTCCTCATCCACAAATCTTTCATCCTCGCTCAAATTAATGGGGAAATCGTCGCTTTCTCGGTCCGAATCGCTCTCGCTGCTGGTGGCCATGATTGTAAACAATGTGCAGATGTGTGGAGCTCCACAACCTGTGACGTCACACGCATATCGTCTGCTACTTCCGGTAGAGGCAAGACTTTTTTATCAGCGACCAAAAGTTGCGAACTTTATCGTCGATGTTCTCTACTAAATCCTTTCAGCAAAAATATGGCAATATCGCGAAATGATCAAGTATGACACATAGAATGGACCTGCTATCCCCGTTTGAATAAGAAAATCGCATTTCAGTAGGTCTTTAAATGCTGGACTGTCAATGAAGCAAGACAGCGAGGGAGACTCCAAAGAAGAAGCCGATAATCCCAGATAGGTGCTTATTACGTCAAGCACTGTATGTAACAAGATTTGGACGGCTATGAATACATCCATCCATCTATCCATTTTCTACCGCTTGTCCCTTCCGGGGTCGTGGGGGGTGCTGGAGCCTATCTACTAAAAGTCAAAATTGGAATGGTAAAATTTGACCAATCATAGTGTCACCTCTACCATGACTGAGAGCTGGCATTTAGATGTGAAATAACTCGGGCTGGCAAACGATTAAAATATTTAATCGCGACCAATCGAATTTTGTTCATGGTTAACTCAAAATTAATCGCGATAATCGCAGATATTTATACTTTTTTATCATTAATAACTGTACCCTTGCAATATAATTTTCAGGGCGGGTGGCTTCATATTGCTGCAATTAATAACGTGTAATATTGAGCCTGCTAATCATTCTGTAATTGAGGACTCCACCAGAACATGTTATAAAATAATTTACACCATATTTCTTTGGCCATTTCCACTCGCTTGTGGCTCATCAGTAGTAAGTGAACTGCAGCCAAGATCCCCTGCTACGGCACGGCTCGAGGGTCATAAAGGAAGTGTTTGCGTTAATTGGCCGTTAAAAAAAAAATAGTGCCGTTATTGAAATTTATAGTTAATGTCTCATCTTGTTTACTTTGACAGCCCTAAAAAACATGTTAATTTTTTTATCTTCTCTTTGCAAAAACTTTGTCCAAATAATGTATTTAATATGTACAGTTCAAGATCAACTCTCTGATGCCATACCGTTATAATCTTTTGATTAAACATATTGTGATTAGTTGTGTCAAATGCTTTAGTTAGTTAGATTAAATCCCTTAAATATTAGTAATATGCAATATTGAGCCTGCTAATTGTTCTGTAATTGAAGACTCCACCAGAACATGTTATAAAATAATTTACACAATATTTCAGCCAGCCCCCTCGTATTCTTAAACTGATGTACTAAACTTTATTTAGGTGCAAATATCACAGAGTAACACTACACAACATCTCTGACAAAGCATGATTATAATGTAAGACATTTTTATTTTGTTATTGTCAGGGTTTTCCCCTAAATTGTCAAAATAATAGTGGTCGATATGACATCATCACATGATTTGCTATGAGGCATATATTTTTTTAAAAGGCAAAAATACGTGGATAAACATTTAAAACAAATCTGTTGTTAAGTATAGTACCAAGTACCAAGTCTCATGGTTTCCTGTTTCGTCACATGGTTTCCTGTTTCACACGTCACTTCCTGTTTTGGAGTTTGATCGCGTCTGGCTGGCTGTTTTCGACGTGGGGCAGTCGAGTTTGGCGATCGCCTTGTGCAATGAATGAAAATGCACTCCCTACTGTATACTGCACCTTGGTACTCCCATACCTTACATACTGTGTTGAAGTGTGGGGGAATACTTACCACAACACAATTCATCTTCTGATCATATTACAGAAAAGAGCAGTGCGGATCATTCACAACGTTGGTTATTTATAACTCATAATCTGTTTATGCAATCAAAGTTGCTCAAATTTGATGACCTTGTTAAATATAATACATTAATCATCTTATATAAAGCATTTAACAAAATATTGCCGCCTAATTCAACATTTTTTTATAAGACGAGTGCAGGCTCATAACTTGAGAGGCTTTTGATATTTATTTTTGCCGAGAGCTCAAACCACTCATAAACGTTTTTGTGTGTCTGTATGTGGAGTAAAACTATGGAACAAACTGGACTTACAACACAAGCAATGCCAAACTATTAATCGATTTAAACTATTATACAAACATGGGGTCTGGCTCAAATATAGAGATGAGGGTCTTTAATTTGACCAGCTGTTGTACTCTGTCTCAAAGTGTTTACATGTGCTCAATGTTTCCTTACCATTATTGCTATGTTTTCTATTACCATTGTTGGTATTTTGTCTATTAACATTGTTGGTATATTCATTATTCAAACAATGTTGATACAAATTATTGTTACAGTGTAATAATTATTGTTACCTGTGGTAAAGCCACTATGATACAACATCTGTATTATAATCCTTGAACAAAGTAAGAGTGAAACTCATGTGAATAATCACTGAATGGAGAACTGGGGGTGGGATTAAATAAATTATCTTCATCCCACTCCCTTTCAGGCAAAAAAAGTTAAAGTTAAAGTACCAATGATTGTCACACACACACTAGGTGTGGCGAGATTATTCTCTGCATTTGACCCATCACCCTTGATCACCCCCTGGGAGGTGAGGGGAGCAGTGGGCAGCAGCGGTGGCCGCGCCCGGGAATCATTTTTGGTGATTTAACCCCCAATTCCAACCCTTGATGCTGAGTGCCAAGCAGGGAGGTAATGGGTCCCATTTTTATAGTCTTTGGTATGACTCGGCCGGGATTTGAACTCCCACCTACCGATCTCAGGGCGGACACTCTAACCACTAGGCCACTGAGTAGTGGACAATCATGCATTACATACTATACATGACCTTTTGCACTATATTAATTTATATTACTATGTGTTGTCAACTCTGTACTTTTTTATGTCATTGCCTGATATAAATAAATAAATGGAAAAAAAAAAAAAAAAGGATTGTATTAACATATATTTTTCCTACATAGTATCGTTGTGTTTTATTTTTAAATTGTTGCTGCTTATTGTACAGTTTTAGAGATTCCTCCAATCCTTTTAGTCACTTTTTCTGTAACGATTGGCAACAAATCTATTGTTGGTGTTATTGGAGTCTGTACTCCTGTTCAGAAACTCTGTTTAGATTCTGTCACGCCATGTCCGTGACAAAAAGCGAGCCTGACGTCACACTTGCGTCACCCAGCTGGGATCCTTTCTCTCATTAAAAGCCATATTCATATTGCTGCATGACAGTGTTTTAACCTTCTATATTAACTAATAAAATGTAATATTGTGCCTGCTAATCATTCTGTAATTGAGGACTCGACCAGAACATGTTATGAAATAATTTACGCAATATTTCTTTGTCCATTTGCGCTCGCTTGTGGCTCATCAGGAGCAAGTGAACTGCAGCCGAGTTTCTCCGCTACGGCACGGCTCGAGGGTCAAAAAGGTGTTCGCGTTAATCGCCCGTTAAAAAAAAAAAATAGTGCCGTTATTGAAATTTATAGTTCACGCATTATCTTGTTAACTTTGACAGCCCTAAAAAAAACATGTTAATTTTTCTTAATGTTCTTAAACTGTTCGACAATTTGCTCACGCATTTGTTCACAAAGCGGTGACTCTCGCCCCAGCCTTGTTTGTGAATGACTGAGCATTTCATGGAAGCTGCTTTTATACCCAATCGTGGCACCCACCTGTTCCCAATTAGCCTGTTCACCTGTGGGATGTTCCAAATAAGTGTTTTATGAGCATGCCACAACTTTCTCAGACTTTTTTGCCACTTGTGCCAGCTTTTTTGAAACATGTTGAAGGCATCAAATTCCAAATGAGCTAATATTTGCAAACAATAACATAGCTTTCCAGTTCAAACGTTAAGTATCTTGTCTTTGCAGTCTATTCAATTTATTAAAGGTTGAACAGGATTTGCAAATCATTGTATTCTGTTTTTATTTACCATTTACACAACGTGCCAACTTCACTGGTTTTGGGTTTTGTATGTTCAAGGTTGAAGGCGGTATTAGGTTTGGGTATTTCATTATTGGCGTTGCCTTTTTGTGAAACCAGTTTATCATTTACTTGATCGTACTTTGACTGGCACAGCCCCGCAACACATGTTGCTGACACACTTGAGCGCTCGCATTGTGCTGAAACTAAAACAACAGCGCGTGATGTCGAATCATGTCACCGACACCGCAGTCGCTCTTTGACATCAACCAAACGCACGGCAAATTAAATTGCCAAGTCAATGTGACAAATTTGAATCAACGGCCTTGATCAGGAGCAGCCTGGCGTCCCTGGCAGACGAGCGCCTCGCACCACAATGGCCACTCTGTCATCTTCATATACCGCACGTCAGAGAAGCCATGGAAAATAAAGCGCTCGTTTGGTTTGACAAAGAAGTCGAGCCAATTACTTAGACTTACACTTCCTTTTTATTGTCATTCAAATTTGAACTTTACAGCACAGATACGAACGACATTTCGTTACATAAGCTCATGGTAGTGCTGGATAAAAAAGCAATATGGTGCATATATAAATAAATAAGTATGTATAAATAATATATAAATATATACAAACCCTGTTTCCATATGAGTTAGGAAATTGTGTTAGATTTAAATACAAACGGAATACAATGATTTGCAAATCCTTTTCAACCCATATTCAATTGAATGCACTACAAAGACAATATATTTGATGTTCAAACTCATAAACTTTATTTTTTTTTGCAAATAATCTTTAACTTAGAATTTCATGGCTGCAACATGTGCCAAAGTAGTTGGGAAAGGGCATGTTCACCACTGTGTTACATCACCTTTTCTTTGAACAACACTCAGTAAACGTTTGGGAACTGAGGAGACACATTTTTTAAGCTTCTCAGGTGGAATTCTTTCCCATTCTTGCTTGATGTACAGCTTAAGTTGTTCAACAGTCCGGGGGTCTCCGTTGTGGTATTTTAGGCTTCATAATGTGCCACACATTTTCAATGGGAGACAGGTCTGGACTACAGGCAGGCCAGTCTAGTACCCGCACTCTTTTACTATGAAGCCACGTTGATGTAACACGTGGCTTGGCATTGTCTTGCTGAAATAAGCAGGGGCGTCCATGGTAACGTTGCTTGGATGGCAACATATGTTGCTCCAAAACCTGTATGTACCTTTCAGCATTAATGGCGCTTTCACAGATGAGTAAGTTACCCACGTTTTGGGCACTAATACACCCTCATACCATCACAGATGCTGGCTTTTTAACTTTGCGCCTATAACAATCTGGATGGTTATTTTCCTCTTTGGTCCAGAGGACACGACGTCCACAGTTTCCAAAAACAATTTGAAATGTGGACTCGTCATACCACAGAACACTTTTCCACTTTGTATCAGTCCATCTTAGATGAGCTCAGGCCCAGCGAAGCGGACGGTGTTTCTGGGTGTTGTTGATAAACGGTTTTTGCCTTGCATAGGAGAGTTTTAACTTGCACTTACAGATGTAGCGACCAACTGTGGTTACTGACAGTGGGTTTCCGAAGTGTTCCTGAGCCCATGTGGTGATATCCTTTACACACTGATGTCGCTTGTTGATGCAGTACAGCCTGAGGGATCGAAGGTCACGGGCTTAGCTGCTTACGTGCAGTGATTTTTTCCAGATTCTCTGAACCCTTTGATGATATTACGGACCGTAGATGGTGAAATCCCTAAATTCCTTGCAATAGCTGGTTGAGACAGGTTTTTCTTAAACTGTTCAACAATTTGCTCACGCATTTGTTGACAAAGTGGTGACCCTCGCCCCATCCTTGTTTGTGAATGACTGAGCATTTCATGGAATCTACTTTTATACCCAATCATGGCACCCACCTGTTCCCAATTAGCCTGTTCACCTGTGGGATGTTCCAAATAAGTGTTTGATGAGCATTCCTCAACTTTATCAGTATTTATTGCCACCTTTCCCAACTTCTTTGTCACGTGTTGCTGGCATCAAATTCTAAAGTTAATGATTATTTGCAAAAAAAAAAAATGTTTATCAGTTTGAACATCAAATATGTTGTCTTTGTAGCATATTCAATTGAATATGGGTTGAAAATGATTTGCAAATCATTGTATTCCGTTTATATTTACATCTAACACAATTTCCCAACTCATATGGAAACGGGGTTTGTATATAAAATAAATAAATATATATAAATAAATAAATAGATTAGTGTACAGATAAATATATTGCACTTTTTCACATGAGTCCACGTTTATGGATGTATGTTATATTGTCGCGTCATAAAGACAGTGAGGACAGGCGTTCTCGCTCTACGGCGAATTACAGATTTGTGACAATACCCCCAAGGGAAGGCTTCAACCGTTGAAAGGACACCCACGTGGGTGAGGGTTAATTGGATGACCCAATCCATCCCAATTAAAGATTTTAAGGCACACGTCCCCCTTGTGCGCGTGTGAGGAAATTGAAATCCGCTACAGATGGCTCGTCCTGTGGGGTTGCTCCAAATAATTGCAAGCCGAGACTCTTTATGTGTCTGTTAAAAATAATTGAAAGTATTTGGGTCAAATACAGTGCGCATCAACACATTTGCCTTGCCACTCACGGGGGAACTTCACACTTGGCAGTCTCTCACACGGTGGAGTGGGAGATATTGATGTGTGCGAGCCAACTGAAAGCGTGTCACTGACATGTCACCGAGTCTGCGGGCTCTCCATTGGAACCCACACCGGGACAACTAAAGACAACTCCTATCATGTCTTTTTTAAGTGAAGAAATAAGTGGGATCAATGTCTTTCAGGTATTTGCAAAATAAATGTAAAGTGGAGATGTGCCAATCTGATCAGTATCGGCCAATTTTATGATACATTACGTGATCACCATTTCCTATTGATGCCTCTCAACGATGACTCCCTCCTTGTTGACGGTTATTGTTAGGACCCCAGCTGACAATCTACTAGCTAATTTGCCTATTTACTTACATGGTGTGGAGCCGCTCCCCTAAGTATATAATAATCACATCCATTGCGGCAAATAAACTGCCTTTCTTAGTATCTTAAGTAACATTATCACTGGAAGAACAGGCTGAACATGTTTCACACAGAGAGCAAGCAATGTGCAAGTATGCTAATAGCTAAGCTAGCCCCTGTGTACAGCAGTATACAGTCGATCAGGCCTGGGCAATTATTTTGACTCGGGGTGCCAAATTTAGAGAAAAAAATGTATGGGGGGGCCAGTATATCTACATGGAGGTCTTGTACCTCCGGGTTCTTGGGACCACCAATCATCGACATGCCAGGCTCTTCCATGGTACAATAATGTTTTATAGTCAGGATTGTGCAGAGTCTTTTTGTGCTTTTCAGCAATTTGCAACGTCTCGCTCTCGCTCGTGCTCGTTCTCCACCGTTTCCCTCTCCTTCCCGGCTGCTGCCATTAACAGAGCGACAGGTGATTAGATAAATGCGGCCAGCTGGGCCATCTACGCACCTGTCGCTGATCTCGAAGTCGGTGCTGGCACACCCCGCTTCGCTGCAGGTCCGCAGGCCACACCCCCCCCCAAAATTTATTTTTAGGAACACTAATACAAAACCTCACAATAATGCTAAAAACATTACGACAGACCGCCTAAAAAAAACAGAATGGATTTTTTTTTTTTTTTTTTTTACTGAATGAGACATCCAGAATGCACATGAAAATAAAGAATGTGGGATTTACAATATTAACTATGAACGATAAAACACTGAATATTGACAACATATGAACGTCACAACCCCTCTCCATTGACACATTTTACAATCAAGCGAAACACAACAAAAATGCAAGAAAAAGCAAAATATGAACGCCAAGGGTAAAAAATAAAAACCCACCTACAATCTGATACATCTGATATATTACTAAGCTTGAGAACTTAGTTGTCCCTGTCCCTGACACCCACATTTCAAGCTGGCCGCTCTGGAAACACTCTGTGGAAACGCTCCCCACCCACACTGCTTGGTGCCTCGTCTGAGCTGCTGTGACTTAGATTACCATAGTAACTAATTAGATTACCATAGTAACTAGTATATCATGCAAGAGCGCAGATTCCAACCATTGAAATACTTTGTATAGTTCAAGACTTACGGTCATTTGAAAACATCACTGCACATCATAATGGCAGCTACAGTTTCCATCCTAAAGATCTATAAAAAAAATATTTTGGAATGTCCGGCGGGCCAGATTGAAAAGCTTAACGGGCCGCATGTGGCCCCCAATCCTTAATTTGCCCAGGTCTGCAGTCAATGGAACTGCGCAACAGCAGAAAGTAAGCATATATAACATGAAATGAACAAGTAGAGAAGATAATATAACATTCTGTTGGTGTGATGCCCTTGTTGCAGTCAGTACACGACATGTAAGAGGAGGGCGGATCGATCCGTACATTGGTGGTGTCGATAGGAAAGGTCGATACTAGAGTAGTTAGATCGATATTTCTATTTTCACAAAATCATTTGCTTTGAGGGTAAAAACCAAATGAATTAAATGAGTAATAGATAGTCGTTTTTACTTTTGTTAAGGTGTTGTGAACTATTGTCTTTGTTTCAATCAAAACATTGTATGCATTGAAGGAGAATAAGGAATCAGGTAAAATACCCTATTTTTTTCGGACCACAGGGCACACTGGGGACGGCGTGGCACAGTTGGCAGAGTGGCCGTGTCAATCCCCACCTTCTACCATCCTAGTCATGTCAGTTGTGCTCTTGAGCAAAACACTTCACACTTGCTCCTGATGGGTCCTGGTTAGCGCCTTGCATGGCAGCTCCCACCATCAGTGTGTGAATGTGTGTGTGAATGGGTGAATGTGGAAATAGTGTCAAAGCGCTTTCAGTACTGTGGAGAATGCATATATGTTTAAGAGTTCTTTCTTTATTCATAGTCATGTTTGAATCATCTAGTATTTTTTCATTTATATTGCTTGTCTCTCTTTGTCTGCAGATGTCTGTGTTTTGTCTTGGCATTGGAATGTGGGAGTGATGCATCCTCTTTCTTATCTTATCAGTGTTAGAGCAGGGGGGATGCATTCCTTTCTGGGGGCGGGGGGTGTTTGCGTATTCAATATGTTGACTCTGCCCGTTTGAATAGCAGACCACTTTGAGATGTCGATATGAAAGGACAATTGGACAGGTCTCCTAAAGCTTTAGTAAAACTTGATAATATTCCTATTCTGTCTTGATGGTCCTTCTTACTCAGCATATATGTCATCTAAAGAATTTGGGATTGACCGGTGATTTTAATTCCCTGAGAGGAAGCCTGGTCAGACGCAACAGTACCTTAAAGGTAGAAAAGCGCTGTACAAGTATAACCCATTTACCATTTATAAGGCGCATTGCCAAAGAGCAGGTCTATCTTCATACAAAAGGGGTCATATTGTGATTTTTTTTTCCTTTAATGTAAAACACTTCTTTGTGATCTACATAACATGTGATGGTGGTTCTTTGGTCAAAATGTTGCATAGATGATGTTTTAAAGACCATCTTCAAGCCGCTTTCTGACCGCCTCTTAAGGATGCTGCATTTTGTGGGCGGGCCTTTTTTACAGTACGTGGCTTCACTTCGACAGATAGTCTACTGACACATATAAGTTGGTACGCTACTTTGTATTATAAATGGCAAAAGCGCAGGATGAATGCCCCACAACAAGAGGATAGACACAAATGCTCCAAAGCATTATGTCCCTGGTTCTTCACGGCGCTGTATGTGCAGTCTCAAGTCTTTAGCAACAAAACAGGCTATCGCAGAAGTTATTACCTCTGCTGGAGTTAAGGTCAAGTTAGTCTTGAAATAAGTTTTGAACAAATGTGTTGTGGGCCTGCCGCGGAGCGGGGTGTGTAAGGACCGGCCCCGAAGACAGCGGCAGGTGAGTAGATTGCCCAGCTGGGCTTTGTTATCTAATCACCCATCGCCCTTATTAGCAGCAGCCGGAATGAGACACGTGGCGGGAGTGGGAGCTAGAGAGAGAGAAAGAAACACACTGGAGAGCACAACGGAGGACAAGAGAGACTAAGACTGAAAAGTTGAGTGCGGTTGCCGCAGAGTGGACTCAATAAAAACATTATTGTAACCAGAATACCGGGCTCTCGTGCCAGTGTGTGGTGGTCAGGGGAACCCATGGCAGAGCACTGCCACATGTGTCTTTAGAGCTTTCCATTCCATCATTGCCATGTCTTCGTGCCACGTGCGTGCTGAGAACAGTTGTTAAATAAAACTTAGTGTTCTTCTGAAACAAAACAAATCTCTTCTGAACATTGGACCTATTAATACTGTGGTGTTTGCAGTAGGGTAGGTGTGCACCCTATTATAGTGATACCTTAGGAGGGGGGATATACTACTTAAAGACACCAAAACACGTCAATTTAATTAGTTTTTTCAGACCCGTAAGTCCTCTAGCACTTATGAAATTATAAAATGACGTTGCTGAATGGATGGTATGTCTAAGGTTTTCTTTCTGACGGTCCAAAATGTTGACACATACACAGAGGATTATCCTCAGTCCATGGTCTGAATCCTGCAGACGTCCTTCTGACACGTGCTACAAAAAAATGCAAAGTAGTGCTCGCAAAACAGTGTTGATAAATCACATTGCGCATGCTAAATTATTTTGTTTGCATCTTCTCCCGGTATTGTGGGCGTTTCGATGATCGGCATATTATTTGCATATTAATGAAGACTCAAAAATAGAATGCACACCTTATTATTTATTATTACACTTTGCACACGTTTATTATATTAACTTTGCGTGTGCTATCAGGTTTGCACGTGTTTTACTATATGCAAACCTTTAGTAAATCAGTCTGTGGCCTGTGATCCTATTGTGGATACATTTTTTTTTGGAATTATCGTATTTTCCGGACCAAAGGGCACACCGGACTATAAGGCGCACTGCCCTTGAATGCTCTATTTTTGATCGTATTTCATATATAAGGCGCACCGGATTATAGGGTGCATTAAAGGAGTCATATTATTATAATTTTTATTCTAAATTGAAAACACTTCTTTGTGGTCTACATAACATGTATTGGTGGTTCTTTGGTCAAAATGTTGCATAGATTATGTTTTACGGATCATCTTCAAGCCGTTTTCTGACAGTCACGTCAGGATGCACCGTTTTGTAGGCGGTCTTATTTACGTGGCTCACCTCGACAGCGTCTTTTCCCCGTCATCTTTGTTGTAGCGGTGTAGCGTGCAAGGACAGGAGTGGAAGAAGTGTCAAAAGATGGAGCTTACTGTTTTAATGACATTCAGACTTTGCTTAAATCAATAACGGAGCAGCATCTCCTCATCCGGAAACAACAACAAGGTCCCGTGAAAAACCGTCCGACCGGAACTCTCTAATAACTAAAGTTCCTTGGCTGAATAATGTAAACTCACTACACCGGTATGTTTTAGCACTTTCATGGCGAGTTTACTGACAGATACAAGAAATAACTTTACACTACTTTATATTACAAATGGCAACAGTGGAAAATGAATGTCCCATAACAAGAAGGTAGACAAAAAGACGACGTCACGGACTACAAAGACGGAGACGCGCAATTTTTTATGATTTATGCAATGTTCTATATTTTCAGGGGAACATACAAAATGTTGGTGTTGTTTACTGCCATCATAGTGCAGTCTACACTTATCTCTTATGTGTGACTGCCATCTATTGGTCACACTTATCATTACACTATATAACAAATAAAATTGCTTCGAGGCGGGTAAGCAAAACCAGTATTATTCCGTACATTAGGCGCACCAGGTTATAAGGTGCACTGTTGAGTTTTGAGATAAAAAAAAGAATTTTAAGTGCGCCTTATAGTCCGGAAAATACGGTACCTTTGTTACTCTCAGGAGTGTTTTTTTGTGAAAAGGCATTAGAATCATTTAAACCATTTCAAGTTATTCCCAATGTATTTTATCCCATCGATATGCCTGAAAATTCTATGATGATAATTCCTCGGGAGATGGATGGAAACTCGTTGAAATTAGTTTAGTATCGCCCGCTACATTTGTAAGAGATAACAGCTGCAGGACATCTCATATTTTGTGCTGTTGTTTTTTTTCCCCTCATTTTTTGTGTTTGATTGAAGTAGCTCTTCAAATTATAATTGCTTGAATTCATCTTTGCCGTCTTGGTTAATTATCATCATTATCACGGTGCAAAGATACATATCTAATGGGATAAATGACTGTTGCCGTGGTAATGTGTAATCAGTGGAAGTGAAAGACGCCAACGGTGTCGAGAATACGTGCCAAATGTTACTGGTATTGTAAGCATTATGGATTGGCATTTTATGTCATAATGATTATACGCAGATTGCCGCAATTATGCACATTACCCTTGTTTAATATAAAGTACAGTTTAAGAATGCCCACGCGGCACAAAGGCTCGGCCCATCTGCGGTTTTTAGTGTCAAGCTGTGTGACTGGCCGCAGTTCAAAATCCCAATGATTAGTCATTACAATGCTAGCATCATAACTGCGGTGCAAACCTATTAAATCATACAAACACGTATCCCACCGATACTTTTGTGTATATGTTGAAAGAGGAAATACCAAACATTACATCTTGATGCTCTACTGCAGTGATTCTCAAACTGTAGTACGTGCACCACTAGTGGTACTTGATAAAAGTACAGTTGTATTATCCTATATTCAAACAGTACTGTTCAGATCGTGTGTAGCGTTAACAGGAGTCAAAAATATTAAATATACTTGTTAAATAAAACCATAATGAATACTTAGGCCTACCACGCTACTGTATTTTAATGTTGGTCACTATGGTGGTACTAAATGAATACTTGGGTCTACTACACTACTGTATTTTAATGTCATTATGGTGATACTAAATGAATACTTAGTTCTACTACACTACTGTATTTTAATGTTGGTCATTATGGTGGTACTTAATGAATGTTTAAGTCTACTAAACTACTTTATTTTAATCTTGGCATTATGGTGGTACTAAATGAATACTTTGGTCTACTACACTACTGTATTTTAATGTTGTCATTATGGTGGTTCTGATGAATATTTAGGTGCACTACACTATACTATTTTAATGTTGTCATTATGGAGGTACTTGCTGAAAATGTAGGTCTACTACTTTACTGTGTTTCAATGTTGTCATTATGGTGGTACTTAATGAATACTTAGGTCTACTACACTACTGTATTTTAATGTTGGTCATTATGGTGGTACTAAATGAATACTTAGGTCTACTACACTACTGTATTTTAATGCCATTATGGTGGTACTAAATGAATACTTAGTTCTACTACACTACTGTATTTTAATGTTGGTCATTATGGTGGTACTTAATGCATATTTAAGTCTACTAAACTACTTTATTTTAATGTCATTATGGTGGTACTTGATAAATACATAGGTCTACTATACTACAGTATTTTAATGTTGGTCATTACAGTGGTACTAAATGAATACTTGGGTCTACTACAGTACTGTATTTTAGAGTTGTCATTATGGTGGTACTTGATGAATAGTTAGGTGTACTACACAACTGTATTTTAATGTTGTCTATATGGTGGTACTTAATGAATATGTATGTCTACTAAACTACTGTATTTTAATGTTGTCATTATGGTGGTACTTGATGAATACATAGATCTACTACACTACAGTATTTTAATGTTGGTCATTATGGTGGTACTAAATGAATACTTGGGTCTACTACACTACTGTATTTTAATGTTGTCATAATGGTGGTACTTGATGAATATTTAGGTGTACTACACAATTGTATTTGAATGTTGGCTATATGGTGGTAATTAATGAATACTTAGGTCTACTACACTACTTTATTTTAATGTTGGTCATGATGGTGTTACTTAGTGAGTACTTAGGTCTACCACACTACTGTATTTTAATGCTGGCCATTATGGTGGTACTTAATGAATACTTAGGTCTACTACACTACTGTATTTTAATGTTGGTCATTATGGTGGTACGTGATGAATACATAGGTCTACTACACTATTGTATTTTAATGTTGGTCATTGTGGTGGTACTAAATGAATACTTGGGTCTACTACACTGCTGTATTTTAATGTTGTCATTATGGTGGTACTTGATGAATACTTAGTTCTACTACACTATGATATTTTAATGTTGTCATTATAGTGGTACTTAATTAATACTTTGGTCTACTACACTACTGTATTTGAATGTTGGTCATTATGTTGGTACTTAATGAATACTTAGGTCTACTACACTACGGTATTTTAATGTTGTCATTATGGTGGTACTTGATGAATACATAGGTCTACTACACTCCTGTATTTTAATGTTGTTATTATGGTGGTACTTAATGAATACTTAGGTCTACTACACTACTGTATTTGAATAGTGTCATTATGGTGGTACTTGATGAATACATACGTTTACTACACTACTGTATTTTAATGTTGGTCATTATGGTGGTACTTAATGAACACTTGGGTCTACTACACTACTGTATTTTAACGTTGTCATTATGGTGGTACTTAATGAATACTTAGGTCTACTACACTACTGTAGTTTATTGGTGGTACTTAATGAATACTTAGGTCTACTACACTACAGTATTTTCATGTTGTCATTATGGTGGTACTTAATGAATACTTAGGTGTACTACACTACTGTATTTTAATGTTGGTCATTATGGTGGTACTTAATAAATAGTTAGTTCTACTACACAACTGTATTTTAATGTTGTCTATATGGTGATAATTAATGAATACTTAGGTCTATTATACTACAGTATTTTAATGTTGTCATTATGGTGGTACTTAATGAATACTTAGGTGTACTACACTGCTGTATTTTAATGTTGGTCATTATGGTGGTACTTAATGAATACTTAGGTCTACTTCACTACTGTATTTTGATGTTGTCATTAGGTGGTAGCTGTTTGTTCGTAAATAATGATAATCAAATTAAGGGCTAATTGGGGAATTAAACCATGAGACAACTAGATTTTTATAATGTTGCCGTAACTGTGACGTGGTCCACTATGAAAATTAGTTTGACACCTCTGCTCTACTGCGTGGCGAATGAAGCCACCCACACCTACCTGCCATGACATGCCGTTGGAACCCTCCATGCGAGAAACAAACAGTTGAATGAACTGGAGACATTAAAGGATCGCTTGCGAATAATTGGAAAATTTGAACTTGCGAAATGGCTGCTATGCCCATGTGACAAAGAACCAAAGTGGACAGTATGTGTGTGAAGTAGGGTTGTCCCGATACCAATATGTTGGTGCTGGTACCAAAATGTATTTCGATACTTTTCTAAATAAAGGGGACCACAACAAATGGCATTATTGGTTTTACTATAACAAAAAATCTTACAGTACATTAAACGTATGTTTCTTATTGCAATTTTGTCTTTAAATGAAATAGCGAACATACTAGACAACTTGTCTTTTAGTAGTAAGTAAGCAAACAAAGGCTCCTAATTAGTCTGCTGACGTATGCAGTAACATATTGGGTCATTTATCATTCTATTATTTTGTCAAAATTATAAAGGACAAGCTGTAAAAATTGATTATTAATCTACTTGTTTGTTTACTGTTAATATCTGCTTACTTTCTTTTTCAACATATTTGTGGAGGGGCAGGCCCGAAGACTGGCCTCGAAGACAGCGACAGGTGAGTAGATGGCCCAGGTGGGCCTTGTTATCTAATCACCTGTTGCCTTTATTAGCAGCAGCCGGGATGAGAGACGTTGTTGGAGCTGTAGGGAGAGCGAGAGAGACACAGACACGAAAAGACAGATTGCTGGAAAGCAAAACCCCTGCACTAATTTATGCAAAAAAAACAGTGTTGAAACCCTGGTCCGGGCTCTTGTGGCAGTGTTTGGTGGTCCGAGGAACCCACTGGAGGGCAACCTCCACAATGTTCTATCTACACTTCTGTTAAAATGTAATAATCACTCAATCTTCTTTTGTTTGATACTTTACATTAGTTTTGGATGATACCACAAATTTAGGTATCGATTCGATAACAAGAAGTTACAGGTTCATACATTGGTCATATTCAAAGTCCTCACGTGTCCAGGGACGTATTTCCTGAGTTCCTTAGACTTAGACTTAGACTTAGACTTCCTTTTTATTGTCATTCAAATGTGAACTTTACAGCACAGATAAGAACGAAATTTTGTTACATAAGCTTATGGTAGTGCAGGATAAAAAAGCAATTAAGGTTCATGTATAAATAAATACATATATATAAATAATATATCAATATATATATATATATATATATATATATATATATATATATATATATATATATATAAAATAAATAAATATATATAAATATATATTTATAAAATAAATAAATATATATAAATATATATAAATAAATAAATAGATTACTGTACGGATAAATATATTGCACTTTTTCACATGCGTCCACGTTTGTTATATTGTCTTTATTATTCCAGCGAGTTAATCCATTTTGGGGGGAGTTGAGGGGATAATTCAATTATGATGCGTTCAAGAGTCTTACGGCTTGAGGGAAGAAGCTGTTACAGAACCTGGAGGTTCTGCTTTGGAGCATAATATGAATTTTAAAAACAGGAAAAAAGATTTAGTGACGATAAAAAAAATATCGATGTAATATTGACGAGATACGCTCTTATACTTGGTAACATTACAGTGGATGTCAGGTGTAGATCCACCCATGGCGTTTTTTAGCGGTGAGCTATTGTATCCCCCTACGGTGTGTAGTGAAGCATGTTTAGCTATTCCTCGTCCTGCAGGGATGATACTTGTAAGAAACATACTTTATTTGTCGCCATGGAGCCGAGGATTAGTGATTTAGAAGTAGCTAAAACACTGCCGACTGCGAATGGACGTTAGCCGCTAGCTAGCTAGGTAGCCATGTCTTAAAGCACCTCTTCCTGAGGGCGTTTCAGTGTTATAGCTTCACCTTAATCTTTAGTTTTTAGGCCAACATGTGTCCGTTCTCCCTTTTCTGTCTACACTCTGTGTCTGCTTATAAGTACTCTGTGATTGTGAGAACCGGTACTTTTCAGAGGCGGTATAGTACCGATTTTGATTCATTAGTATCGCGGTACTTTACTAGTACCGGTACAACCCTACTTTGTTATTATTATTACTTTATTATACGTAGTTCTGTTGGGATGAACAAATTGAGCGCTTTGTGGGCGCTCTTATTAACGTGGCTCACCTTCAGCAGCGTCTTCTCTCTGTCATCTTTGTTGTAGCAGTGTAGCGTGCAAGGACGGGTGTGAAAGAAGTGTCAAAAGATGGAGCTAACGGTTTTAATGACTTTCAGACTTTACTTAAATAAACATGAACAAATTGAGCGCTGCTAACTTGTAAAAGGTCGTACACTTTCCTTGAGTGTAAACAAACAGGGCTTTCAGAGCAAGACATTTTGCGTGCTATTTGCACCGAATGTTCAGCAAACATTCCGCGACGGAAGAAAAAAAAACATCAGGCTTTAGCACAAACATCATTACCAGGCACCAGAAATGCCAGCATAGCTTGGGCGTTGTTGTTATAGAGGTCTGCTGCAAAGAAAGGCCTGGGGCTTGTACCTGTCGCCGCAGAGTTTGAAAAGTGCAAAAAGTATGATGGACGATCTGTGATTCATCACGAAAAGGATGGTGCTGGACGACCCGGCCTTTGACATAGTTGCATATGCTGGCTTTTGTTGGCAAGTCACTTTGAGCCACGGTTTGTACTTTTCAGTCACCACTTTTGCCAGCAAAATAGGACATAATCACCACACTCCTGCATACACGGACAGATGGAAATATGAACAAAGACTTCACTACTGATTTATGGGCGTGTGATTTTAGCTCTACCACACCGCTGATTGTCATATTTGATTAGGACATATCTACAGGCACGATTTGTCAAATCTACTTTTGTTTAAGTCGTTCTTACTTGCAGTAACGTGTGGATGTTGTAAAATCTGACCAAAAAAATAATTGAAGTATGTAATGTATTCATATATATATATATATAAAACCCAAAACCGGTGAAGTTGGCACGTTGTGTAAATCGGAAATAAAAACAGAATACAATGATTTGAAAATCCTTTTCGACCTATATTCAATTTAATAGACTGCGAAGACAAGATACCTAACGTTCGAACTGGAAAACTTAATTTTTTTGCAAATATTTGCTCATTTGTAATTTGATGCCTGCAACATGTTTCAAAAAAGCTGGCACACGTGGCAAAAAAAGACTGAGAAAGTTGAGGAATGCTCATCAACATTTATTTGGAACATCCCACAGGTGAACAGGTTCATTGTGAACAGGTGGGTGCCATGATTGGGTATAAAAGCAGCTTCCATGAACAAACAAGGATGGGGCGAGGGTCACCACTTTGTGAATAAATGCGTGAGCAAATTGTTTAACAAGAACATTTCTCATTGAGCTATTGCAAGGAATTTAGGGATTTCACCATCTACGGTCCGTAATATCATCAAAAGGTTCAGAGCATCTGGAGAAATCACTGCACGTAAGCGATGATATTACGGACCTTCGATCCCTCAGGCGGTACTGCATCAAAAAGCGACATCAGTGTGTTAAGGATATCACCACATGGGCTCAGAAACACTTCAGAAAACTACTGCCAGTAACTACAGTTGGTCGCTACATCTGAAAGTGAAAGTTAAAACTGCACTATGCAAAGCCAAAGCCATTCATCAACAACACCCAGAAACGCAGTCGGCTTCGCTGGGCCCAAGCTCATCTAAGATGGACTGATGCAAAGTGGAAAAGTGTTCTGATGAGTCCACATTTCAGGATCCATCCATACAACCGTTTTCTTCCGCTTTTCCGAGGTCGGGTCGCGGGGGCAGCCTAAGCAGGGAAGCCCAGACTTTCCTCTCCCCAGCCACTTCGTCCAGCTCTTCCCGGGGGATCAAGAGGCGTTCCCAGGCCAGCCGGGAGACATAGTCTTCCCAATGTGTCCTGGGTCTTCCCCGTGGCCTCCAACCGGCTGGACGTGACCTAAACACCTCCCGAGGGAGGCGTTCGGGTGGCATCCTGACCAGATGCCCGAACCACCTCATCTGGCTCCGCTCGATGCGGAGGAGCAGTGGCTTTACTTTGAGCTCCCCCCGGATGGCAGAGCTTCTCACCCTATCTCTAAGTGAGAGGCCCGCCACCCGGCGGAGGAAACTCATTTTGGCCGCCTGTACCCGTGATCTTGTCCTTTCGGTCATAACCCAAAGCTCATGACCATAGGTGAGGATGGGAACGTAGATCGACCGGTAAATTGAGAGCTTTGCCTTCCGGCTCAGCTCCTTCTTCACCACAACGGATCGATACAGCGTCCGCATTACTGAAGACTCCGCACCGATCCGCCTGTCGATGTCACGATCTACTTTTCCCTCACTCGTGAACAAGACTCGTAGGTACTTGAACTCCTCCACTTGGGGCAGGGTCTCCTCTCCAACCCAGAGATGGCACTCCACCCTTTTCCGGGCGACATTTCAAATTGTTTTTGGAAACTGTGGACCAAAGATGAGAAGAACCATCCGGCACTAAGTTCAAAAGCCAGCATCTGTGATGGTATGGGGATGTATTAGTGCCCAAGGCATGAGTAATTTACACATCTGGGAAAGTACCATTAATGCTGAAAGGTACATACAGGTTTTGGAGCAACACATGTTGCCATCCAAGCAAGGTCTTTTTCATGGACACCCCTGCTTATTTTAGCAAAACAATGCCAAGCCACGTGATACAACAGTGTTGCTTCTTATTGAAAATGTGTGGCGCATTATGAAGCATACAATACCACAACAGACATCAAGCAAGACCGGGAAATAATTACACCTGAAAAGCTTAAAAAATTGGTCTCCTCAGTTCCCAAACGTTTACTGAGTGTTATTAAAAGGTAAGGCCATGTAACACACCTGTGCCAACTTTTTTGCAATGTGTTGCTGCCAATAAATTCTAAGTTAATGATTAATTGCAAAAAAATATCTTGTCTTTGCAGTGTATTCAATTGAATATAAGTTGAAAAAGATTTGCAAATCATTGTATTCTGTTTTTATTTACCATTTAGACAACGTGCCAACTTCACTGGTTCTGGATTTTGTACAAAAAGTGTCTTCGGGGATGTGTTATTTTCAGTCAACCAAATGCTAGTACTGATTAGAGAGGTATTAGGGATGGCATTGTGAATGCCGAAACATGCAAAGGCCCATGTTCTGTGATTCCAAACGGACAGGTGTGTGCTTAAGACGTGTAAATAGACACAAACGCACAAGCGCAAACTCCCACCTCCACCGTGGCCATCTGCCTCGGCCGTGTTGACGTCTATAGAATTGATTTCCCAATGGCAGCTCGGCCCATCAGTTGCCAGAAACACTGGCTCGTGTTGACACAGAGCACAATCACTTCTGCCGGCCTGCATTGTGGCGCCAGAACACAGACAAAGACTACCGGGCGTCTAAAGGCATGCAGCAATTGATTTGCTAAGATTCACTATTGACTGTTTTAGTTGACTCCCACGCTCACTCTTAAAACCACGGGATGACTTCCTTTGGAGATGTTTTCATACTTTCTCCATACAAACTTTCTAACCTTTCAATTAATTAAATCCCAAAGTTAGAAGGAGCAATTTAATTGATTGTTCTTCCCCAATAGAATCCACACAAAATACCAAAAAGGCACTACCTCTAAATGAAGGGGCTGGAATGCCATCTGATATTGGTAATCAATTCAATTATGCTTTGCGCCGTATTGATATTTTGTTAAGACAAACAACATTGCATTTATTAATGGAGACATCCTGCAGGTAATTACAACACTAATTTGGTTATGGAACATTGGGTAAGTATCTGACTTTTCTATTGAGCTGATTTGTTTGGCCAAACAAAGGCCTAATTATCCCTAAGGAGGAGGAGCGTCTTCTCTAACAGTCTCACTTCATAAGGTCTCTATGAAAGACTCCCATAAACATCAGTAATCCCTGTACTGGGCTGTGAAAGACCTCCCCGTGGGGCGGGAAGCTTTAATACAGCGATTGATTTGACGCTTACGGTAAGAAGTCGGTGACAAAATGTGCAATTATGTGAAATTTGTTTTCCACTGTGAGAAATGCAGATGTTTGCGACCATGATTAATTTATTAACACATCCCCGAAGACACTTTATGTACAAAACCAGTGAAGTTGGCACGTTGTGTAAATCGTGAATAAAAACAGAATACAATGATTAGCAAATCATGTTCAACCTATATTCAATTGAATGCACTGCAAAGACAAGATATTTAATGCTCAAACTGAGCTCAGGCCCAGCGAAGCGTTTCTGGGTGTTGTTGATAAATGGCTTTGGCTTCGCATAGTAGAGTTTTAACTTGCACTTACAGATGTAGTGACCAACTGTAGTTACTGACAGTGGTTTTCTGAAGTGTTCCTGAACCCATGTGGTGATATCCTTTACACACCGATGTCACTTTTTGATGCAGTACTGCCTGAGGGATTGGATGTCTGTAATATCATCGCTTACGTGGAGTGATTTCTCCAGATTCTCTGAACCCTTTGATGATATCACGGGCCATAGATGGTGAAATCCCTAAATTCCTTGCAATAGCTTGTTGAGAAATGTTGTTCTGAGATAGGCTCCAGCGACCCCCCGCGACCCCAAAAAGGGACAAGCGGTAGCAAATGGATGGATGGGCATTTGTTCACAAAGTGGTGACCCTCGCCCCATCCTTGTTTGTGAATGAATGAGCATTTCATGGAAGCTGCTTTTATACCCGATCATGGCACCCACCTGTTCCCAATTAGCCTGTTCACCTGTGGGATGTTCCAAATAAGTGTTTGATGAGCATTCCTCAACGTTTTCAGTCTTTTTTGCCATTTATGCCAGCTTTTTTGAAACATGTTGCTAATATTTACAAAAAATAACAAAGTTTCTCAGTTCCAACGTTAAATATCTTGTCTTTGCAGTCTATTCAATCGAATATAGGTTGAAAAGGATTTGCAAATCATTGTATTCTGTATTTATTTACCATTTACACAACGTGCCAACTTCACTGGTTTTGGGTTGTATGTCCAGTGTCTCTTTTATAGTGAATACTTTTATTACTGACCTAGAAGGTGGTATCTTTGTTATTTTCAGTTCATCTTATCTTGTGGTTCCCGCTAATGTAGACTCAGGAGTAAGCAGCTAAGTTTGGCCACGCACAATTGAGCTCGAGTCCTAAAGCCAATCCAGCCCCGTCGAACAGCGCTCGAGATAGCTGAACCGACCGCATCGATACTTCCATTACAATTCTGTACGCATTGCATCAATCAGGGTTTATATCGCCGACAATGAAAAACATTACACTGCGAGCTTTAACACTGCATGACACCGCCATGAAGCACAGCGCTTCAAGCAGCTGTTGTCATAATAAATTAGTCAGTATAATAGTGTAGTAAATGTGCAATTAGTCTCTTGATTAAAGATACCAGCGCAGTTCAGTCAGGGTTAGTGCCACTTAATTACACCAATACTGGACAGACTCTACATTAGGTACACATAAAAATATGCTGAATAGTGTCAGAAATGCAGAATTTCCAAAGATACATAATTTTCCGGACCATAGGGCGCACCGGATTATAAGGCGCACTGCCGATGGTCTATTTTCAATCTTTTTTCATATATAAGGCACACCAGATTATAGGGCACATTAAAGGAGTCATATTTTATTAAAAATGTTTTAAATTGAAAACACTTCTGTGTGGTCTACAACTCTACAACTCTACATGGTGGTTCTTTGGTCAAAATGTTGCATATATCATGTTTTACAGATCATCTTCAAGCCGCTTCAGGATGCAGCGCTTTGTGGGCGCTCTTATTAACGTGGCTCACCTTCAGCAGCGTCTTCTCTCTGTCATCTTTGTTGTAGCAGTGTAGCGTGCAAGGACGGGTGTGAAAGAAGTGTCAAAAGATGGAGCTAACGGTTTTAATGACTTTCAGACTTTACTTAAATAAACAACGGAGCAGCATCTTCTCATCCGCCGTAATGTGTCTCGTGTAAAACTGTCTCTAATAACTAAAGTTCCTTGGGTGAATAATGTAAACTCACTACACCGGTATGTTTTAGCGCTTTCATTGCAGATATAAGTTAGAACTTTACGCTACTTTATATTAGAAATGGCAACGATTGAGGATGAATGTCCCATAACAAGAAGATAGAGAAAAAGAAGAAGCTTATCAACTACGGCATCGGCACAGATTACAAAAGCGGACGCGCAATATTTTTCAGGACTTATGCAATTTTCAAATACACATCAGCAGGTACCAGAAGGTAAGAAAAGTTGCTTTTGCATAATATTGTGAAACAAAATGCCAGATAATGTCTTACCTTATACACACACCATAATAATACTTGTGTGTTGAAGCCATGAATTGATTTACGTGGACCCCGACTTAAACAAGTTCAAAAACTTATTCGGGTGTTACCATTCAGTGGTCAATTGTACGGAATACGTACTGTACTGTGCAATCTACTAATAAAAGTTTCAATCAATCAATCAAAAACAGTACTATCCATCAAGTGGTGCGGCTTCATAGCTTACCAAAGTCGTACTAAAACATTTTGATAGATTTTTGAGCGCCGTGTGTAATGTTCTATATTTTCAATGGAACTTATAACATGTTGGTGTTGTTTACTTGAGTCATATTGCAGTCTACACGTATCTTTTATGTTTGACTGCCATTATATTGCAGTCTACACGTATCTCTTTTGTGTGACTGCCATCTACTGGCCACACTTATCATTACACTATGTACCAAATAAACTAGCTTCAAGGTCGGTAAGCAAAACCATAATTATTCCGTACATTAGCCTCACCGGGTTATAAGGCACACTGTTGAGTTTTGAGAAAATTAAATGATTTTAAGAGCGCCTTATAGTCCGGAAAATACGGTGTATATATATTTTAAAAGGTAAATAATAAATTGCGCGCAAACCTTTATGTTGCATTTATGCACTCCAAACTGATTAGCCTTAACTCTGTTTTCCACACAATTGGTAAGATAGTCCAGAACAATAACAACATTAATCTGGAACAATACCGTTTTTTTCCTTCGGATTTAAATCTCATTCCATCAATCCGGAAAGCCTTTTGAATTAATGAGACATTCCAAAGTTTTGTTTCTATGATTCTCCGTCCGAATTTTTTTTTCGAAAAACGGTCTTTCTCTGTTACAGACCTGCGTCCGGTCCGATACATTCTTGGAAGTAGCGTCATGTTCGTAGCACAATCCCAAGTTAATGTCTCGATGCTGTCTGCTATATAACATCAGCATAGTCATTGCAGACGTAATATTTCTAATCTGTGCCAATATTACAGCGTTAACTTGTATGGAGTCGCAGATGCCTGGTGTGACATCCCAGGTCAACCAGAAAATTAATTAATCCGTACAGAAAAGGGAATATGTGCCCCCTGGTGTACAGGAAGCACATGGCGTATGACCAATAGTCACATTAGAGCAGTGGTTCTTAACCTTGTTGGAGGTACCAAACCCCACCAGTTTCATATGCACATTCACGAACCCTTCTTTAATGAACAATAAAATGTTTTTGTTCTTAATTGTATCTTAATTTATAAATTTTAACCATGAAATTATGTTATTATAGTAAAGGCCTACTGAAATGTGATTTTCTTATTTAAACGGGGATAGCAGGTCCATTCTATGTGTCATACTTGATCATTTCGCGATATTGCCATATTTCTGCTGAAAGGATTTAGTAGAGAACATCGACGATAAAGTTTGCAACTTTTGGTAGCTGATAAAAAAGCCTAGCCTGTACCGGAAGTAGCAGACGAGTAGCGTGACGTCACAGGTTGTGGAGCTCCTCACATCTGCACATTGCTTACAATCATGGCCACAAGCAGGGAGAGCGATTCGGACCAAGAAAGCGACGATTTCCCCATTAATTTGAGCGAGGATGAAAGATTTGTGGATGAGGAAAGTGAGAGTGAAGGACTAGAGGGCAGTGGGAGCAATTCAGATAGGGAATATGCTGTGAGAGGCGGGTGGGACCTGATATTCAGCTGGGAATGACTAAAACAGTAAATAAACACAAGACATATATATACTCTATTAGCCACAACACAACCAGGCTTATATTTAATATGCCACAAATTAATCCCGCATAACAAAGATTTCCCCCCTCCCGTCCATATAACCCGCCAAAACAACTCAAACACCTGCACAACACACTCAATCCCACAGCCCAAAGTACCGTTCACCTCCCCAAAGTTCATACAGCACATATATTTTCCCGAAGTCCCCAAAGTTACGTACGTGACATGCACATAGAGGCACGCACGTACGTGCAAGCGATCAAATGTTTGGAAGCCACAGCTGCATGCGTACTCACAGTACCGTGTCTGCATATCCAACTCAAAGTCCTCCTGGTAAGATTCTCTGTTGTCCCAGTTCTCCACAGGCCAATGGTTAAGCTTGACTGTCATCTTCCGGGAATGTAAACAATGAAACACCGGCTGTGTTATCCGGCACACCAGTCAAGGGGTGCATTCTTCGGCGGGGGTGCGTTATCCAGCACAACACCTGCCGCAATACACCGCTTCCCACCTGCAGCTTTCTTCTTTGCTGTCTCCATTGTTCATTGAACAAATTGCAAAAGATTCACCAACACAGATGTCCAGAATACTGTGGAATTTTGCGATGAAAACAGAAGACTTAATAGCTGGCCACCATGCTGTCCCAAAATGTCCTCCACAATCCGTGACATCACGAGCAGACGTCATCATACCGAGACGTTTTCAGCAGGATATTTCGCGCGAAATTTAAAATTGCACTTTAGTAAGCTAACCCGGCCGTATTGGCATGTGTTGCAATGTTAAGATTTCATCATTGATATATAAACTATCAGACTGCGTGGTCGGTAGTAGTGGGTTTCAGTAGGCCTTTAAAGAAATACTAACAAAGATATAATTTACAAACAAAGTTATAGGAATGTACACATGATCCCATGTTTGCATCTTATTGTGTAACATGTGAATGTTTTAGTGGGAACTAAATGTGATATCTGAAAGGGGTACAAATTATTTCCAAAGCAGGAACCCCACCCAGACATATAATACTCGTACACAGCTCATGAAAAACAATATTTTTTGTTATTGTCATTGTAATTGGGCCAAAATATTTATATTAGAAAATAATCTCATGGAAATTACTGCTGTCATTTGATTATAATAATAAAACATTTAACTTGTTATTTGGTCAGGTTTGGGACCGGTGTGCTGCTGGTGTGGCCACAGTGCATGTGCACGTCTAACGTCGCTCACATGTGCTCTACTGAATGCTCAAGGAGTTTTCGCGTTTGCATGGAAACATATTAATTGTTGAAGAATGTGCCGATCACCCCACCTTTTTATGGGCGATATACTGTAGAGGTTCAAGATACATGGGCAAAAGAACATATTTTGGCATGCCAAAGGTGTGCTCTGCGAGGCGCCCGTGTTGTAATGGTGCATCTGGAATGATCCGGAAATGCATGCAGGATTGCATGAAAATACATGTTGCAAGAAGATTTTTCTGATTGGCGATATATTACAAAACACAGACACACAAAAAAAAAACAGAAACCAAAACGAATCAACTGAATTTGTTTTAACCAGTCCTTCATGTAATCTAGCAGCTATGAAATCATAAAATGATTATGCTGAATAGACATAATGTCTGCTATTTTTATTTTTTATTTCTCACAGTCAAAATATGTAGACGTTCTCCGTCAATCGTCTGTCTTTACACCCTTTTGTAAGTAAGTAAATAAGTACATTTTATTAATACGATTTGACTCCCTCGAATGGCCTTGATGCTGCGAACAACAGGAACAGGCTGTTCTGAAAACACCCCGAGGACACCTCAATGATGGACGCTTTTGACCTCCCTCCCTCCTCAACGACACCTGGAGTCGAACTTTTGCTTGCATGCAGAACGGCCCCAGCCTATGAACATTACATCATCACACCCAAGACAATGGGCATTAACACACACACACCCTCCCCCACCCCACGACTTCAGCACCGCTTGTTTCCCCTCGGGGTGATGGTCGGCTGGCAGCGCTTCATAGCAGCAGTCGCCATCCAGGGCACCAACTCCCCGCCCCTCTGTTGCGAGTTGTCGTGATTAAATGTAATGTGTTTGTGTGCATTGCATGGAGGTTTTTTCTCACTCCAGACTAGGCCCCCTTAGGAGCCTAGTCTAGATTTTATTTTTTTACTCATCTTCTTACCCAGCGTTTTACCTTTTTCTCATCTTTTACGGGACGCCTCGTGGCGACCCATCAGCGTTCCTGTTCTGTAGCCCTGTACACTGTTTGTTTGTCTATTCTTGAAGGGGTTTGTGCTGAAAACATAGTTTCGTTGTACATGTGCAATGACAATAAAGTCCTATCCTATAAGGCGCTTTTAAAAAGGTGAATTAAAAATGATAGTTAACAGTTTCATTAACTAAAAGCTTTTTGTATGTAACCTTGCCAGTTTGCACGCAGCATTTCAAAAATGTGCTAAATATAAACTAGGGTTGTACAGTATGCCGGTGCTAGTATAGTACCGCGATACTAATGAATCATATTGGGTACTATACCGCCTCTAAAAAGTACTGGTCGCCCAACCCCCCCACACCCCTGTTGTCGTTACGTCATGACATTGCTGGTTTTACGAGCAGAGGAGCATGTTCGGCAGCGCACAATCACGGAGTACTTACAAGCAGACACAGTGTGTAGACAGAATAGGGAGAACGGACGCATTTTCACTTAACTAACTTAACTAACAATAAAGGTGAAGTTATAACACTGAAACTCCCTCAGGAAGAGGTGCTTTAAGACATGGCTTACTAGCTAGTGGCTAAAGTCCATCCGCAATCTGCAGAGTTTTAGCTACTTCTAAATCGCTAATCCTCGCCTCCATGGCGACAAATAAAGTAAGTTTCTTACAAGTATCATCCCTGCAGGACGAGAAATAGCTAAACATGCTTCACTACACACCGTAGCTCACCGGGGTCACAATGTAAACAAACGCCATTGGTGGATCTACACCTAACATCCACTGTAATGATACCAAGTACAGGAGCATATTTAGTCGATACTACTATGATTACATCAATATTTTTTGGCATCACAACATCTTTTTTCGTTTTTTTTAAAGTTTATATTACCGGTATGTTTATAAACTTAGACAATACTCCCTGGACACATGACTTTGAATATGACCATTGAATGATCCTGTAACTACTTAATATTGGATTGATACCCAAATCTGTGGTATCATCCAAAACTAATGTAAAGTATCCAAACAACAGACGAATAAACATATATTGACAGTAAATTAACAAATAGATGAATAATCCATTTTTACAGCTTGTCCTTTATAATTTTGAAAAAAATAATACAATGGGCAATGATATTGTGATATGTTACTGCATACGTCAGCAGACTAAATTAGGAGCCTTTATTTGCTTATTTACTACTAAAAGACCAGTTGTCTAGTATGTTTACTATTTTATTTAAAGACAAAATTGCAATAACAAACATATGTTTAATGTACCGTAAGATTTTAAAAAAAATCACTAATGCAATTTTTTTGTGGTCACCTTTATTTAGAAAAGTACTGAAATGTATCGAAATACATATATTTTGGTACCGGTACCAAAATGTATCGGGACAACACTAATATAGATGCAAAACAGCGTTTTACAAAACAGTTTCAGTCTTGATAAATCACATTACGAGCACTAAATGATTGTATGTTCATTTACTCCTGACAGTATTGTGGGTGCTCAAATATTCACCATATATTCTGCAAATACATAAACACACACAAGCTTAATGGGTTTGCGCTCTCTATTTTCCTAATTTAGGAGACGCAAACCTCTCCGCACAAGCTTGGTAGATCAGCTTTATTTGTGCTATCAAGTTTGCACATGTTTTACTACACGCTAATTTTTCATAACTCAAACTCAAGTATTTTAAATGGTGTTCACTTTGATGACAATTAACAATAAGTTTAAAACATGTCCTTAACATTAATGCGATTAGGTATGGGAATCGATACGATTTTTCCGGTTCCGATTCCACTTTCCATTCTGCTCAATGATTCGGTTCCTTATCGATTCTCTTATCAATTCTTATTTGGGATAAAAAGGAGAACAAAAAGGTGGATTAGCATCAATGGTGTTTAGTTTAGTGTGACGACCGGGTCGCATGATGATGAGGGGTTCGTTCTCCCAGGATGCAGACGGACTTCGGACACAGCGTGCAGGTAGAAAGTGATTTATTTTGGTAATAAATCAGGCGGGGAAAAACAAAAACGTGCTCAAAACACGGAAGGAAAAAACCAAATGGGCTAGCGTGGGAGCTAACAAACAAAATCAGTCACTGCTCTGTGACATTTGTCCAGCGCGGGGGTCAGAAGCCCGCGGCTCTAGAGCCACATGGGGCTCTTTAGCGTCGCCTTAGTGGCTCCCTGGACCTCTTTCAGAGATGTGTGAAAATGGAAAAAGATGAAGAAAAAATATTTTTGTTGTTAATATATTTTCTGTAGGAGGACAAACATGACACAGACCTTCCTAATTGTTAGAAATCCCACTGTTTATGTTACACATGTTCTACTGATGAGAGTATTTGGCAAGCATTGTTTTGTCCAACGAGTTTCAGCAATCCTCCTCTCCTTCTTTGTCTCATTTTGTCCACCAAATGTTTTGTGTGTGAGTGCACAAAGGTGAGCTATGTTGATTGTATTGATTTGCTTGAGTGCTAATCAGGCATATTTGGTCAATCCATGACTGCAAGCTAATCGATGCTAACATGCTATTTAGGCTAGCTGTATGTACATATTGCATCATTATGCCTCGTTTGTAGGTTTATTTGAGCTAATTTAATTTCCTTTACTTATTTCCTCTCCGTATTTAATTTATATGTGCATGTCTCATGACACATTATATGTATGTAATATTAGCTGCATTTCTGATAGTTGTTTGTGTGCCATGTTGTTCCAGACCACAGCAAATGTTGCCCAGCTTACAAAGATTGTAATAAATCCATTAGAAAAAAAACAGCCTGACGTTTCCTTGATCTTGGACACACATCTATACTTTTGGCCATTCTGAGCCAGCAATTTCCAGTCCTGTGAGAAGCCTCCATTTTACTAACTATTTTCAATGTTGCAAAAATGTGTAGAATATAAATTAAAATACAACATATATGTCAACGAAGATCTGCATCAGCCTTCGATAGTAGGCTAATATAGCTAATATTGACACTTACATCATGTGTTGTCTTCTTTATACACTTATATAAGGCTTTTGATGTTTTGGGGCTCCAAACACATTTTTTTTTTTTTTTTGTATTTTTGGTCCAATATGGCTCTTTCAACATTTTGGGATGCCGACCTCTGGTCTAGCGGCAGGCGTGAACTGGAGCGAGTACTGCCAGTTTCGGAGCCAGTCAGAGTCTCTCATTCTTTTTTGAATGAGAAGGCATTCATTTCAATTTAACAAATAAAAGCGCTACCTTTATATGCAGTGTTTGCTGCTAGCTGTGGTTTTTATGCCGGTGTGACTGCTGCTGGTTTGACATCGGGGCAGTTCAAAAACACAACTTTCTTTTCTAGTAATTGCATAAGAGAATCGTTGGAAAAAATGGAAAGCAATTCCAAGCACTGGAAACCGGGTTTAAACTTGGATTTAGACAACTTTATTGATCCACAAGGGAATTTTTTTTTACAAAAAACAGTTTTCGATTCCCATACCTATGTGGAATACCATTAGACTTAGACTTAGACTTAGACAAACTTTAATGATCCACAAGGGAAATTGTTCCACACAGTAGCTCAGTTACAATGATGGAAAGTGTAAGGATGGAAAGGACAATGCAGGTATAAATAGATTAATATAGCAATATAAAATATAGAGACTTAGACTTAGACTTCCTTTTTATTGTCATTCAAATTTGAACTTTACAGTACACATAAGAACGACATTTTGTTTCATTAGCTAATGGTAGTGCAGGATAAAAAAGCAATAAGGTGCATATGTGAATAAATAAATAGGTTACTGTACAGATAAAAAATATTGCACTTTTTCATATGCATCCGCGTTTATGGATGTATGTTATATTGTCTTTTTTATTCTAGTGAGTTAATCCATTTTGGGGGGAGTTGAGGGGATAATTATGATGCGTTCAAGAGTCTTACGGCCTGAGGGAAGAAGCTGTTACAGAACCTGGAGGTTCTGCTTCGGAGGCTGCGGAACCTCTTTCTAGAGTCCAGCAGTGAAAACAGTCCTTGGTGGGGGTGGGAGGAGTCTTTGCAGATTTTCTGAGCCCTGGTCAGGCAGCGGCTTTTTGCGATCTCCTGAATAGGGGGAAGAGGAGTCCTGATGATCTTTTCTGCCGTCCTCACCACTCTCTGGAGAGACTTCCAGTCTGAGGCATTGCAGGCTCCAGTCCAGACGGAGATGCAGTTGGTCAGCAGGCTCTCTATAGTGCCTCTGTAGAATGTGGTGAGAATGGGGGGAGGGAGCTGTGCTCTTTTCAACCGACACAAAAAGTGCATGCGCTGCTGAGCTCTTTTTACAAGAGCTCCGGTGTGTAGGGACCAGGTTATATTGTCAGTTATCTGCACCCCCAGGAACTTGGTGCTGCGTACTATCTCCACCGCTGTGCCGTTGATGCAGAGTGGAGCGTGGCTGGACTGGTGCTTCCTGAAATCAACGATGATCTCCTTGGTTTTGTCGACATTCAGGACCAGGTTGTTGGTTCTGCACCAGTCAACCAGATGTTTCACCTCTTCCCTGCAGTCCATGTCGTTGTTGTCACGGATGACGCCCACTACTGTCGTGTCGTCCGTATGCTTCACAATGTGGTTAGTAGTGGACCTGGCGCAGCAGTCATGGGTCATCAACGTGAACAGCAGCGGACTCAGGACACAGCCCTGGGGGGAGCCGGTGCTCAGGGAGATGGCACTGGAGGTTTTGTTGCCCACTCTCACAGACTGGGGTCTGTCTGTGAGGAAGTCAAGCAGCCAGTTGCATAGGGGGGTACTGAATCCAAGGGGGGCCAGTTTGCTCACCAAGTGCTGCGGGATGATGGTGTTGAATGCTGAGCTGAAGTCCAGAAACAACATTCGCACGTGTGTGTCCTTTCTTTCCAGATGTTCTAAGCTCAGATGGAGTGCAGAGAAGATGGTGTCCTCTGTGGAGCGGTTAGGGCGATAAGCAAACTGGTATGGGTCGAATGTTGGGGGAAGTCTGTAGACAATATATTCCTTTACTAGCCTCTCGAAGCACTTCATTATGATAGGGGTGAGTGCAACGGGGCAATAATCATTGAGGGAGGAGATTGTGGGTTTTTAGGCACTGGAATGATTGTGGCCTTCTTAAAACATGATGGTACCACAGCCTGGGTCAGCGAGATGTTGAAGATGTCTGTGAGAACCCCAACCAGCTGGTCTACACATCCCTTAAGGACCTTGCCCGGAATGTCATCAGGTCCCGGTGCTTTCCGGGGGTTCACTCTCCTCAGGGTTTTCCGGACATCCGCTATGTCCAGGTTGAGCGGCTGCTCATCAGGGCGAGGGCTGGATTTTCTCGCCGGAGTGGTGTTAAGTGCCTCAAACCTCGCAAAGTAGTTGTTAAGGTCATTTAGGAAGCTGATACTGTTGTCACAGGGACGGGGGGCAGCTTTATAGTCCGTGATGACCTGTATGCCCTGCCACGTTCGTCTAGTGTTTGTGGGGTTCTGGAAGAGGTCCTGCATTTTCTGACTGTGAGCACGCTTTGCAACCTTAATGGCACGGTTCAGGATAGCTCTGGCTGTTTTTAATGCTACCATGTCGCCAGACTTAAAAGCCTTGTTCCGAGCCTTCAGCATTGCACGTACCTCACTGTTCACCCAGGGTTTCTCGTTGGCCCGTGTGGGGATGTTCTTGATCACACTAACATCCTCCATGCACTTCTGAATGTATACTCCTCTGCATACTCCTCCATACATGTGTGATTGTGATTATCGGTGGCGGCTGCCTTGAACATGTCCCAGTCTGTGGTTTCGAAGCAGTCTTGTAATGCTTCCATTGCTCCTTCTGGCCAGGTCCTCACCTGCTTCACTGTAGCTTGCTTTCCGATGAGCAGGGGCTTGTATGCAGGAATTAGCATCACAGACAGATGGTCTGAGGAGTCCAGCGTGCTTCCAACCCTGGTTGCAAAATTCACATGTTGATGGAAATGAGGGACCACAGTTTTCATGTTAGCTTGATTAAAATCCCCAGCCATGATGAAAACTTCCTCTGGGTGTGTAAATTGCAGTTCATTGATGGAGCAGTACAAAGCATTCAAAGCTTCTTTGGTGTTAGCACTGGGAGGAATGTACACTGCTGGAAGATCATCGCACTGAATTCCCGGGGTAAATAAACATACATACGTAAAATGTACATAATATATGTACAGTATAGGATATATACTGATATATCATATTATATGTTTATATCATATATACAATATATAACAATTACCATGTACAATATTACAGTATATTGTCATGTCTTTTGATCATGTTTTGTTTTAGTTATGTCCTGTTTGGTTTTTGGTCACTTAGTTTCTGCTTTTTCACTCCCTTGTTTCGTTTCCATGGGTACCCATTAGTTTCACCTGTTGCACGTTTGGACTCACACACCTGTCACCAATCATGACACTGTTATTTAAGCCTGTCTTTTTCTGTTGCTCTGTTTGCTTCTGCTACCCTTGTCACCCCATGCGTTCATTCCTAGCCATTGTTCCATGCTCGTTTTTAATGTCACAGTAAGTGTTGTATGTTTTATGTTCATAGTTTTGCCTTTGTGCTAGTTTCTTTGTTTCAGAGCCAAGTTTGTTCTCCGCCTTGTGCGCACCTTTAGTTTGTACTTTGTACCTTTTGTTAGTGTTAAAGTAAAATATATATTTACATTCACGCCATGTCCGCTCCAACTTTTATTGCATCTCGGGAAAACAAAACCCCCATAGTCCACGTCATGACATATATGTGACAGCTGCAGCATAAAATAGAGAGTAAATCCAGCAGAAAATAGAAAATAGACATTAAAAAACAAAGAGAAGTAGCTACCATAGAAGGTGTCAGGTAACAGACAGATATCATCAATTGCTGTATGGCGAGTGATTATACAGCTGGATGGAGTGCGGAATGAAGGAGTTCTTGAATTGAACACTGTGGGAACGAAGCCGAAGGAGCCTGTTGGAGTATGAACTCCGCTGTCCCTCAATTGTCTGGTGGAGTGGGTGGGCAGGATTGTTCATGATGGCCAGCAGTTTGTCCAGTGTCCTCCTATCCCTCACTGACACAAACGCCTCCAACTGCTTGCCAATAGTTTGGCCGGCTTTCCGGATCAGTTTGTCAATCCGGTTTGAGTCCCTTTTGCTGGTGCTGCTGCCCCAACAAACCACTGCAAAGTACAGGGCACTGGCCAAAACAGACTGATAAAATATCTCCAACAGCTTGCTGCACACATTAAAGGACCTAAGCTTCCTCAGGAAAAAAACTCTGCTCATGCCCTTCTTGTAAACAGCTTTACAGTTGTACTTCCAGTCTAGTCTGCTGTTCAAGTGCATTCCCAGGTACTTGTACTGCCCCACTACTGCCACCTCCCGGCCCTGGATCTTGATGGGCTCCACCGGGATCATTCTCTTCTAGAAGTCGATGACCAGCTCCTTGGTATTGTCCACAATAAGGACCAGATGGTTCGCCTGAGATCACTCCACAAAGTCAGTGATCAGTGTCCTATACTCTAATTCCTGTCCCTCTCTGATACACCCGACCACAGCAGAGTCGTCAGAGTATTTCTGCAGGTGGCAGGACCTGGAACTATACTGGAAGTCTGAGGTGTACAGGGTGAACAGGAATTATTTCCTTTCCGATCTAATACCGAGTAAAATTCAGGCTGGTATCGACGATACTGGTCCAATACAGATGCTTTGTGCAGAAATACACAATATGTCTGCTAAAATTGAACCTTGTGTATTTCAAATATATACACATAGCATAAAGAATACAAGACAGAGGTATTTATTTCAAACTCTGATGTATATTGAAATAGTAGCGCAAACAAAAATATAGTCAAGGTAATGCAACAGAAAAAAAAATCAGGACAAAATCGTACAAAGTACATGGAAATGGTATTTCAAAGAATAACACAAGGAAATTATTAAAATAATAAAAGCATTAAAATAATTGTATTAACAAGAACTACCAGTGGTATAAAACCAGATTCACAATTCAGTTACATCCAGTGATGAGCAAGCTACTTGGAAAATGTAGTAAGCTAAGCTACAATTTACTGTAGGTTAAATGTAGCTAAGCTACAGGGGAAGTTATCCCCGGGGAATTGTAGCAAGCTACACTTCAAGCTACATGGCAAAAGTACACCAAAGCTATATTTAATAACATTTCTATCTATGAGCCCACATGTATAATATCAATATTAATGTAACTGTACAAATATTACCATTAACTATCTTGTCATTTATCTGGGGACACCTCTAGGGGTCTCCGCATCCCTCTGTAGATATTTATTTATTTTAGTTCAATAAATAAAAAAATAAAAAAATAAGGTTTTGGGCATTGTTTTCTCTAAAAACATACATTTGTTGAACACACATTATTGTGGGTTTCCTTTGGAAAAAATCTAACCTGCGGGAGAGAATCCCTCTGATAATTTTAAGTATGTATTTTTTTTATTTTTTTTTATTTTTTTGAGTAGTCAGCTTGAAGCGTCCCTCTGTCTCTGACCCTCTGGCCATCATGTGACATGAGTGCATGTGTGTTATGATTTTGTTTACTAGTTTCGATGACCCGCCTTATCTTGCCTGATTGGCCAGTCCGCAATGTTTCGCCCTAACCTTAGCCAATTGTGACTCATCATTTGAACACCAACATCATGAATGTTCTCCGTATGTATGGATGTTCTCATTCATCCAGGTCATTGGATTTCCCCCATATTTTTTGGCCTTAATTCGCACTCTATTTTTTGTCTGTGTAGCTTTGATGTAAGCTACCTAGCTACATGGGTCTAAAAATAGCTGAGTTACAGGAAAAGCTACTCATTCAAAAAGTAGCTAAGCTCCTGGAAAATGCAGACAAGCTACATAGCTTAGCTCCATGTAGCTTGTTACTGCCCATCACTGGTTACATGAACAGGGGCACGTAAAAATATTAAATATGTAAATAACACCCAACAATAACACATTGCCTCATTCAGAAGTTTAGTTACTGTTTTAACACTTTGTTCCTGTTAATGACACACATCCTAAATCATCGGTATCAAACTCTGGCCCGAGGGCCAATTTTGGCCCGCCGTGTAATTTCACTTGGCCCTTGAGGCGATATCAAATTAACACTAAACCTGGCCCGCCGATCCTCCCGGGAGTCTTCCAAACGCCAGCCAGCCAGCCAGCCAGCCCAACGAGTGCTGGCCCAGTCACATAACATGTGCGGCTTCTGCACGCACACACATTAGAATGCAACACATACTTCATCAACAGCGATACCACAGTTCCAGTGCACCCCACCCCCTCTCCCAATTGGTCACATTTCATGTGTCAGGCAAACCTTGACAAATTGGGCTGTGGTAGTTGCTATGTAGACAGGCCTTGCCCACCATTTTTAGAAGACTGTATTGCAAAATGATGACCCTCACCTCTTCCTCTTACGCGAGATCCACCCAGAAATGAGGCCATATGATTCCCTTCCTCACTGTACCTTTCATTACTGGAACAAATCTTTATCATTTAAGAATATGTTTGGACTTGCGTTAGTTGCAGGGAAGCCAAATCACAAGAGAGTCGACAATGAACATCTACCACCTGGTCCTGACTCCATTCCTACTCCAGAGAGGAAGACACGTGTGGAAAAAAAACAGAGAAAGTAGGATGTGAGATGTGTGGAAAAAAATGTAGCAAGAAAAGAAGAAAAGTGGTGAGAAGAGCACATAATTAGAAGTCTGAGTAGGAGATATGTGTGAGGAGGAATAACAGGTGACATCTAGTGAATGGAAAAAGGAGAGAAAATAAGATGTTAAAGGTAGGACGTTTGGGACATTAGAACCGACTGCCGCTTTATATGAAAAAAGGAATCAAATAGCATACTATATTGTATACCTTCTTACAAAACTATTAGGACGACCTTTGCACCAGTTGAAATAATAAGACAAACTTGGCCCACCAAGTCAGCTGGTGCCTCACAGTCCTCATTGGTTAACAACTGCTCAAATTCAAAGGGTGCAAAAAACACTAAGATATTATCAAATCAAGGCTTTTTTTTTGCCATTGTTACAGCCCATGCCATTTGGGCAAGATATTCTGAATAAATCATTCTCAAACTGCGCGCTAGTGCAGGCCTGGGCAATTATTTTAACTTGCAATGCAAAAGTCAGTGTTCAAAAACAAGAGAAAAAAATACAAAAATGAGGGGTATTTTATTTGAACTAAGCACAATTATATGCCCATAGAACAAGAAAATGTGGCTTGTCAAGACTTTCCAAAACAAGTCAAATTAGCTAATTTCAATTAACCCAAAAATACCTTAAAATAAGTATATACTCACTAATAACAAGTGCAGTTTTATTGGTAGAAGAAGAAAAAAAGAGACCTTTTTGCTCAATATGTTGAAAAACATTCTTAAATTAAGTAAATGCTAGTGCCATTATCTTGACATAATGATATGCACTCGGCATTACTTTTCTTGAAACCAGCAAACTTATACTAAAAACTAATTTATTGTTCTTAATGGAAAGGCAACAAGGCAACCGCTTGTTATTCTCGGGGTCTCCTAGCTGCTCAAGCAAATCATATTGTCTAAAAATGCATTTTTCCATCGATAACATGACATCATCGCGCCAACTGCATGCTCTTTCAGTTAATTAGTGCGCATATATACAGCCCGGCCCCCTGCCAAATTTATTTTTATTGTAATTTTGAAGAATTTATCTGAATGTGCATGAACTATTTCTGTTCAAAATTGTTAGAAATGTCACAAGTGAAATGTTTAAATATTAACTGTCAGTTTACTATACTGTGCCAACTGTACTACTATATGAGTACGTATTTTCTATTGTTTCATTGAAAATAAAACAGCAAAGTCCATTTGGCTGCCATTTGTTTTAATTATGAGACAAAATTGTGTCAAAGTCATGATTTTTTTTTTCATGCTTGAAATAAGAAATTATTACTTTAAAAAAGTAGTTTTATACTTGTGAGTGTTGATGACACAGCTTTGCAACAGTTGATATTCTAGTTTTAAACATGTTTTACTCAATATAGGTCATAAAATCTCAGCTACACGCTGTAGTATCTTACTGAGATAATTTAGGACCAAAACCGTTAAAACAAGTAAAACACTCTAACATAAATCAGAATCAGAATCAGAATCAGAATCATTGTATTCCCATTGTTTGATAACGGGTTCACAAACTAGGAATTTTTCTTGGTGCAATGGTGCAACATAAAACACATATAACACATATTTGGTAATAACAAGAGCTGTAACTGAGCTATCAGATCTTGTTATAGACTTAGAAGGAATTCTAGGGAGCCACTGTTAAGAGTTATTGTTCATGTGCCTGATGGCCGAGGGGAAACAACTGTTCAGGTGGCGGGAGGTGTGGGTCTGGATGGACCGTAGTCTCCTGCCTGAGGGAAGAGGGGAGAATAGTGTGTGTCCAGGGTGAGAAGAGTCAGCTGTGATCCGACCCACACGCCTACTGGTCCTGGAGGAGAACAAGTCCTGGAGGGATGGGAGCTTGCAGCCAATCACCTTATCAGCAGCACGTACCATGCGCTGCAGGCGATGCTTATCCTGGACTGTAGCGCCGGGGAACCACACGGTGATGGAGGAGGTCAGGATGGACTCGATGATGGCTGAGTAAAACTGCACCAGCATCTCGGTCGGCACCTTAAGTTTCCTCAGCTGCCGCAGGAAGTACATCTTCTGCTGGGCCTTCTTGATGAGGGAGCTGATGGTCGACTCCCACTTGAGGTCTTGGGTGATGGTGGTGCCCAAAAAACGGAAGGAGTCCACAATGGAGACGGGAGAGTCAATCAGGGTGAGGGGGGATGGTGGGGCTGTGACTTTCCTGAAGTCCATGATCATCTCCACTGTTTTCTGGGCGTTCAGCTCCAGGTTGTTGTGGCTGCACCAGGACGCCAGCCGGTCCACCTCTCTCCTGTAGGCGGACTCATCGCCATCCAAGATGAGCCCGATGAGGGTAGTGTCATCCGCAAACTTGAGCAGTTTTACGGACTGGTGACTGGAGGTGCAGCAGTTTGTGTACAGGGAGAAGAGCCAGGGGGAGAGTACACAGCCCTGAGGAGTACCAGTGTTTGTGGTTCGACTGTCCGGGACAATCTTCCCCAGCCGCACGTGCTGTCTTCGGTCTGTCAGGAAGTCATTGATCCAACTGCAGAGAGAGTAGGGCACGCTGAGCTGGTAGAGCTTGTCTCGTAGCAGTCCAGGGAGGATGGTGTTGAAGGCAGAGCTGAAGTCCACAAACATGATCCTAGCGTAGGTTCCTGGGGAGTCCAGATGCCCCAGGATGAAGTGGAGGGCCAGGTTCACTGCATCATCCACAGACCTGTTGGCTCTGTAGGCAAACTGCAGTGGGTCCAGAAGGGGGGCGGTAATGTCCTTGAGGTGGGACAGGACCAAGCGCTCAAAGGACTTCATGACCACAGACGTCAGTGCAATCGGCCTGTAGTCATTAAGTCCTGTGATCCGTGCTTTCTTGGGGACAGGGACAATGTTGGAGGTCTTAAAGCAGGACGGCACGCGGCATAGCTCCAGAGAGGTGTTAAAAATGTCAGTCAAGACAGGAACCAGCTGGTCCGCACAGTGTCTGAGAGTGGAGGGGGAGACACAATACGGCCCGGGGGCCTTCCGCGTATTCAGCTTCAAGAACTGCCGGCGTAAAATCTGCTTAGTGAGAAGAATTATCTTATCAGACAGAAAATAAGCAAATATCACCCTTATTTAAGATATTTAATCTTACTTAGATTTCAGTTTTTGCAGTGTGGGGGGCCAAATTTAGAGAAAAAAATGTGTCTGGGGGTCGGTTTATCTATTTTTAGGAACACTAATACAAATATTCACAATAATGTCTGATTGAATGCTAAAAACTTTATGATAGACCACCTTAAACGGAATATAATTAAAAAATGAGACACCCAGAAAGTACATGACAATAATGTGGGATTTACAATATTAACTATGAACTATAAAACAGTGAATATTGACAACATATGAACGTCACACCCCCTCTCGATCGACATATTTTACAATTAACAAAAATGCAAGAAACACAGCGAAATATGAACGCGAAGGGTAAAAAAAAACACCTATAATCTGATAAGCTTTAGAACTTTGTTGTAAAAATCTCCTTCCGCGTCTGTCCCTGACACCCGCATTTTAGGCTGGCCGCTCTGGAAACATTGTGGAAATGCACCCCACCCACACTGCTTGGTGCCTCGTCTGAGCTGCTGTGACGTAGATTGCCAAAGTAACTAATTAGAAAGAATAGAAAGAGAATAGAAATAACTTTTTTGATCCCTGGGGGAAATTCAGCACCACAGTCCGCTCACAATAGACAGGAAAAATAATAAATAATATAATATATATAATATATTATATATATAATATATAAATAATATAATATATATAATATATTATATATATATATATTATATAAATAATATGAATATATTCTACATATACTACATATACTCTACATTTAAGTGCAGTCAAGAAGGAACATATGCATTATACAGTCTGATGGCTGTCGGTATGAAGGACCTCCTGTGTTGTTCCGTGTTGCATTTTGGGAGTCTGAGCCTTCCACTGAATGTGCTCATTCTCCCCGCAAGGTCCGAGTGTAGTGGGTGGGAGGTGTTGTCCATAATGGCTAGGAGTTTTGCAAGACTTCTCCTCTCTGACACCACAGAGTCTAGCTCCACTCCCACCACGTTACTGGCCTTCTCTACCAACTTGTCCAACCTGTTTGCGTCCCTCGCTCTCAGCCCGCTGCCCCAGCAGGCCACGGCGTACAAGAAGGTGTCCGCCACCACCGATTTGTAGAACATCTTCAACATCTTTGTACAGACGTTGAAGGATCCTAGCCTCCTGAGGAATTAGAGGCGACTCTTTCCCTTCTTGTAGAGTGCCTCAGCGTGTTTTGACCCATTCAGCTTGTTGTCGATGTGTACACCGAGGTATTTATAATCCTCAACCATGTCCACATCGACCCCCCTGATGGAAACAGGGGTCGCCGGAGTACTCCTCCTCCTTCCCAGATCCACAACCAGCTCCATGGTCTTCGTCACATTAAGCTGGAGGTGGTTCTTTCCACACCATGTGACAAACTTCTCCACCAGTGCCCTGTATTCCTCATCACCACCATCCTCAATACACCCCACTATCGCAGAGTCATCAGAAAACTTCTGAAGGTGGCAGGACTCTGAGTGATAATGGAAATCGGTGGTGTAGATGGTGAAGAGGAAGGGGGAGAGGGCTGTGCCCTGCAGGGCCCCGGTGTTGCTGACCAGCCTGTCAGACACACAGGCCTGCAGTCGCACGTACTGTGGTCTGTCAGTCAGGTAATCAACAACCCAAGACAGCAAGGGGTCCTCCAGCTGCATCATCTCCAACTTCACACCCAGTAGTCCAGGCCGTATGGTATTAAAAGCACTGGAGAAGTAAAAAAACATGACCCTCACCTGCTCGCAGGCTTATCTAAGTGGGTGTGGGCTCGGTTCAGCAGGTAGATGACTGCGTCCTCCACTCCCAGTCGGGGCTGGTAGGGGAATTGGAGTGGGTCCAGGTGGGGCTTGACTGTAGGGCGGAGTTGTTCCAGGACCAACCTCTCCATGGGCTGGTCTTCATGATATGGGAGGTTAGAGCCACCGGCCTGTAGTCCTTCGACGTGCTGGGTCGCGTGCATTTGGGGATGGGCACCACGCATGAGGTTTTCCACAGTGTGGGGACTTTCTGCAGCCTAAGGCTCATGTTGAAGATGTGCTGGAGCACACCACACACCTGTGGAGCGCAGGCTTTGAGCACCCTGGGGCTCACACCGTCAGGACCCACGGCCTTGCCTGTTTGTAGCTTATTTAGCTGTGCATTCACCTGTTCAGCAGACAGACACACTGGGGGGGTCTCAGGTTGTTGGGGGGGGGGGGGGGCTTTCATCAAGCTGAGGGTGAGTTGTTAAGTGGGGGGGGTAGTCTTTGGAGTTGGGGGCTGTGAGGAGGGGAGGGGGGGATGGATTGGTTCGCTGAAGTTGTTAGGGGGCCGGCTGGCATGTCTCGGGGGTGGGGGGGTGGGAGGTTGTCGGAGCCACTGTGTCAAACCTGTTAAAGAACTGGTTTAGTTCATTGGCCCTCGCTTTGTCTCCGTCCACCCCCCTACCTCCCGACGGTTTGAGGCCGGTGATGGTCTGCATACCTCGCCAAACCGCCTTCATGTTGTTGTCCTTCAGCTTCCCTTTCAGCTTCCTCCTGTAGTTCTCCTTGGACTCCCTGAGTTTGGTCTTCAGCAGCCCCTGAACTCTTTTCACCTCCTCCCTGTTACCAGCATTGAATGCCCTCTTCTTCTCATTCAGTAGGGCTTTGATGTCCTTGGTCACCCACGGCTTGTTGTTTAGGTCACGGGTGACCATCCTTGATGGGACATTTGAGTAAACACAGAAGTTGATATAGTCTGTGAGCCCGTCAATGTCCTCTCCATGAGGCTCCATGAGCACCTGCCAGTCAGTTACCTCAAAACAGCCCTGTAGTGTCTCTTGGACTTCTTCTGACCACCTTCTCACTGTTTTTTTTTTATCACAGGCTGTCTTTTGATCAGAGGCACATAACAGGGGTTGAGGTAAACAAGGTTGTGGTCTGATCGGCCCAGCTTTGGTAGAGGTATAGAGCTATACGCATCCTTGATGTTTGCGTACAGCAGGTCCAAGATCTTATTTCATCTGGTGTGGCAGCTGACATACTGAGTGAAATTGGGTAGTGATGTGTCCATAGTAACATGGTTAAAATCTCCCGAGATGAGGATGAGCGCTTCCGGGTGCTTGGTTTGTAGTCTGGCTATCGAGCTGTGGATGACATCACTGGCAGCTGCAGCGTTAGCAGAGAGGGGAATGTATACTGCTATCATGATAACATGCGTAATCTCCCTGGGCAAGTAATATGGTCTGAGTCCTACAGTTAACATCTCTATATTCGGGTCACAGTGGCGCTCTTTTATTGTGATATGACCGGGATGACAATATTTCTTATTAATAAACAAAGCAAGCCCCCCTCCTTTCCGCCTGCCGTTGGTTCGGTCCGGTCGGCGTGCACCGTTTGAAACCAGTTTATAGAGACGTTACTATCCGGAACATCGTCGTGCAGCCACGTCTCAGTAAAACACATTAGGCTACACTCACGATATTCTTTCTGACTAGCGGCAAGCACCGACAACTCATCCATTTTATTTGCCAGAGACCGCACTTTATCCATGACGACGGAAGGAAGATATGGTTTATATATCCTTCTCTCCTTCCTCGCTTCAGCCCTCTTTTGTCTCGAGCATCTCCCTTTCCCTCGACAGCCACTAACACCCCCATTAGTCCTTTTTAGCTCCTCCGAGATCTGGTTAGTTAGCGCCGGGTTCGTTAGGTGGATGCTAATAACTGGTGCCGCTAACAACTGTTCCCTGGTGTAGATGAAAGAGGCTCTCCCCTCTTGTTGTTCGTTTGAGCTCTTTAGTAGCGTCCCCACCGTCAGTAGGACGAGCAAAACACTTCCAAATTGCATACTTAGAAGGGCACGACTTGATAAAAAGTAAATGTAGACTAAATGTAAAAGTATAAAAAAGTACAAAACGAACAAAGAACAAAAACAAAAGACAAGGACGGAGCGGACTGCAGCAGCGGCAGTCTAGATCGACGCATGCGCACTAAGGTTACCATAGTAACTAGTATATCATGCAAAAGCACAGATTTTAACCATTGAAATACTTTGTATGGTTCAAGACTTACACTAATTTGAAAACATCACTGCACATGATAATGGCAGCTACAGTTTCCATCTTTAAGATCTAAAAAAAATCATTTGGCAATGTCCGGCGGGCCAGATTGAAAAGCTTAACGGGCATCATGCGGCCCGCGGGCCTTAATTTGCCTAGGTCTGGTCTAGTGGTAGGTGGGCTCCACCTAGTGGTATGACAAATAATCACTTCATGAAATATTCAAACTAAGGCTGTCAACGTTAACATGCCTATTTGATTAATGAAAATGATCGCATTATCAAATATGAATCAAGATTAATCACATTCGTGTTTAAGCTTAAACGGAAAAATGTGCCCATTGTTACAAGGTCTGTGATTACGATGAGAGGCGGCCAATTTCGCTTCAAAACAGAACTTTGGATAAAACTGAGGTAACTTGTTGGTATTTCAGCGACAAATGTTCTCATCATCGGCACACATCAAGCTTAAAATACCAACTTAAAGCAAAACACGTACTCGAGGATGGCGCCGATAGCATGAATGCTACATCCACAACAAGCTGTTACTGAAATTACATAAATTACAGCAGTATTCATTTTGCAATGTTGCCCAGTTTACCTGCATCAATGTTGTCAAAAAAAGTAGCATAGTTAAGGTAAACTAATGCCTTCGCTAAACGGACTCAACCTCTGTGAAGACCAAGTCCTGCAAAAATATGTCATTCATATCACCACAGCTAATCTGTCATACGTTTCTTTCGAGAGGCACAATTACAGCAAGGATAAGCAAGCTGTACTACGCAAATAAGAGCATCAAGTTGCACCTACCGGCTGAATGTGAATTTATTTTGCTTCCTGGAGAACGTTGGACATCGGTAAGTAATCACAACCAGCTGAGGTCAAATTGCACCAAAAAATAAAACAGCATTGTCATCTGAAAAAGGTAAACAAACTTGTTTGAAGAACTGGTTAAACTAAAGAACAGTAAAAGCAGATTTATAAGGTGCAATATTTTAAGTTGTCTCTAAGTGTGTTTAATACATTATCGATTAGTAACTGTACCTTTTTTGCTAAATTATTGCAAAGACTTTCAAAATGTGCACTTTATTCTTACTATCCGTACTGTCACCAAGTATTTGAGCAAATGGATGACTTACAGTTCAGTAAAACATTTTAAAGTTGTTCCTGTAATACACTCTGACTATCAAATTGCATTTGTATCCAAATATTGGGCTATTTTCCAAAACAAATTGTATTAATGCAAGTAAATAAAAACCTGTGATTAATCAGGATTAATCACAGTTCACTTGACAGCCCTAATTCAAACACAGTGTTACTGTTCAAACTGTGTGTAATGTCACAGTGGCCAAAAATATAAAATGTGCTTGTTAAATAAAACATCTGCTTTAATAAATATTTATTAAACACAGCTGGCCTCAGTTGTGTTTAAATTGCTGTACTGTATCCTTGATACTGTAAGAGAAGAAACAACAAACTGGGTGAAAAAGTATCACACAAAAGAGAAAATCAAGGCACCTTATAGAGAAAAACTAGTCCCTTCTCCGAAGGATCGCTACCTTGAAAAAGTAATTCAAATTGGTGAAATTGATCGATATGAGCATGTCCAACAGACAAGTGATTTGAATTCATTTGTACGCTCATTGTTACTTTTAAAAATACTTTGATCCTGGTGCTTCTTCTCCAAAAATAATATCTATTCATTTTTGTGCTTATCCATGACTAAAAGTAAACAAGACAATGCACTTTTTTTTCCCAAAATATAGTATGTTTTTTGTTTCTAACAGCCTACTAAATGCTACGTGTGAAACAGAGTAATGATTTAAACGTATCATTCTGTAAATCAGGCCTGGGCAATTAAAAAACGGAATGGATTTTATTGTATTTTTTACTGAATGAAACACCCAGAATGTTACATAAAAATAAAGAATGTGGGGTTTACAATATTAACTATTAACGATAAAACACTGAATATTGACAACATATGAATGTCACACCCCCTTTTTTACAATCAAGCAAACGCAACAAAAATGCAACACACAGTGAAATATGAACGCGAAGGGTAAAAAAAACCCCACCTACAATCTGATATACTCCACATCATAATGGAGGCTATATTTTCGATCCAAAAAAAATATTTTTGAATGTCCAGTGGGCCAGATTGAAAAGCTGAATGGGTCACATGCAGCCGCCAGGCCTATATTTGATGCTGTAAATGTTGTGAACACACCAACATGTGCCAGGTGATGGGGTTAAAAGTGATGTTTGTTCCTTCCAAATCCAAATTCCTTGTCATTGATTTCACGCAGGAAATAAGAACAATTTCACCAAATTGTTTTTCTGTTTATTTTTAAACGGTTATATGAATGATTGTGGCAGTTAATGATGCAGCATGTTGGCACCATGTTTTGAACTTATGAAATAAAAGAACAACACTTTTGGACAGTCTTGCATTTAGCCATGTAAATGAGCTATCCAGATGTCCAAAAAGACTCTACAATGCATTGTTTTTATGTCACCTTTTCATATTTATAGAGGAAAATAATTCAAATAAAGTAAAAATTAATTAAGGCAATACACTGTGTGCTGGACTGTAAACTATGCAATACTTTGTTAAAAAAATAGATAAATGAAATTTAGGATAAATTATATCAGGTACCGTATCATTCGGACTATAAGGCACACTTAAAATCCTTTCCTTTTCTCAATCGACAGTGGAACTTATAACCTGGTGTGCCTAATGTACGGCATGATTCTGGTTGTGCTTACTGACCTCGAAGCAATTTTATTTGATACATGGTGTGACTAGTAGATGGCAGTAATACATAAGTGATATGTGTAGACTGCAAGATGACGCCAGTAAACGACACCAAAACTTTAAATGTTCTATTAAGAAAATATTGAACATTATACAGGGTGCTCAAAAATTTGTCAAAATGTATTTAGTACAACTTCGGTATGCTATGAAGCCGCACCGCTTGATGGATTGTCTGTCAGGATCCGTGGTCCGGATCGTGTTTTGTGTTTCCTGTTAGTTTTGGACTCCTTCAGTTCCTGTTTGTGCACCTGAGTTTGTTACCATAGCTACGTATTATTTTCACCTGCCTCTTGTGTTCGGGACGCTGTTTGTAATCAGAGACATTATTTAAGCCTGCCTTTGCCAGTCAGTTGGTCTGTCTTCTTTGTTTGCTTCACGCTACTGTTACGAAAGTTTTGCTTGCCTCCTAGCTCATGCTAAGTCTAGCTTCAAGTGCTATCGGCGCATTGTTCCGTCGGTTGTTTTCTGTTTTGTACCTCTATTATTCTTTTTTCAAGATTAAATCATGTTCCTACCTGCAAGTTCTGTCCGGAGTTGTCCGTTTGCATCCCGGGAGAACGAACAGCGCAGTAAGCTGCAACCCCGCAATATTAAACATACAAGTATTATTATGGTGCGTGGATAAGGACCGCAAAATGGTACCTATTAGCAGACATATTACCTGCCGCTTTGTTTAGCAATATTATGCAAAACCAACTTTTCTTACCTTCTGGTATCTGCTCATGTGTATTTGAGATCTGCAAAAGTCCTGAAAATGCGCGCGCATCCGCCATTGTAGTCCGTGTCGATGCCTTAGTCATAAGCTTCTTTTTTCTCTACCTTCTTATTCTGGCATTCACCTTCCGCTGTTGCCCTTTCTAACATAAAGTAGTGTAAAGTTCTTACTCATATCTGTCAGTAGACTAGCTATCAAAACGCTAAAAACTGTAGTAGGTTTACATAATTCACCCACGGAACTTTAGTTATTAGAGTTCAGTTTACCATGAATTGATTTACGTGGACCCCGACTTAAACAAGTTGAAAAACTTATTCGGGTGTTACCACATACTTGCCAACCTTGAGACCTCCGATTTCGGGAGGTGGGGGGTGTAGGGCGTGGTTGGAGGCGTGGTTAAGAGGGGAGGAGTATATTTACAGCTAGAATTCCTCAAGTCAAGTATTTCATATATATATATATATATATATATATATATATATATATATATAAATATATCCTGAAAATATGCAAACAAAACTGGGTTTAGATAATTGATACTTCAAACTTGCATAAATAAATCTTAAAGAATATAACATAACCTGGCTTCTGAGAGCTTCAAAATGTAATGAATAAAATGCTAAAGTTGTTAATAAACAAGCAATTATTTTAATAATTAAATATTGTCTTTTTAAATGAATTATTATGATCATTTAAAATTAATTATTTCTAATATGTTTATTTTAATGTATAATTCTATAGCTGGATGTAAAAAGGAATTTCAATTAATTTTGATTTTTTTTAGAAAAATATAGTAAAAATGTATTTAGTTTTTTTTTTTTTAAATTAATAAATATATTTATTTTTAGGTAAGATAAACATAATAATACTGTAACAAACAGTTCAGGGTGTCCCAAGTTATTGGAGTGTGTTAGGTAAGGAGGAAGAGTTTTGTTCCTCCAGAGTTGCCGTAGGGCTGTGACGTAGGGTGTGTGTGGTTGTGGAAGAAGGTGTGTGAAGTTTACATTAAAGAAGCGGTGGCTACCAAACCTGCTCTAATGTCTCCCGTTTATTATTTTATTATATAAGTACACTGTATAGACGAACCCAGGACACTCGGCTACAATACAATTTATCTCTAGTCAGGATAATTTAGTTCTTGTCACCCTGTTGTCCTCCCGTCTCTTCCCCAAGGATGGCTCCATGAGCTGGGCAAACGCCTGGATATGCCCTACATCAACAACATGGTCCGCGGCCCGTCGGTGCGCAGCTCGTACATCGCCGCCCTCTACTTCATCCTCAGCAGCCTGACCAGCGTCGGCTTTGGCAACGTGTGCATCAACACGGACGCCGAGAAGATTTTCTCCATCTGCACCATGCTCATCGGCGGTATGCCGGACGCCTCGTATGGAATAACGTGATTGGGCAGGCACGCTGTTTATATCGTGGGAAAGCTGACGTAAAAAAAGGTTGTCCTCACTCAGGTCCACATGGAGCTGGAGGGGGCGTGGCCTACAGCTTCGGCTGAAAATCGGGAGATTTTCGGGAGAATATTTGTCCCGGGAGGTTTTCGGGAGTCTCCCGGAAAATTTGGGAGGGTTGGCAAGTATGTGCTACCATTTAGTGGTCAATTGTACGGAATATGTACTGTACTGTGCAATCTACTAATAAAAGTTTCAATCAATTTCAATCAATCAAAGATCAGACGGTTTTTCACGGGACACATTTCCGGCGTTGTTGTTGTACTAGGGAGCCACGGATGAGGAGATGCTGCTCCGTTATTGATTTAAGTAATGTCTGAGTGTCATTAAAACAGTTAGCTCCATCTTTTGACACTTCTTCCACTTCCGTCCTTGCACGCTACACCGCTACAACAAAGATGACAGGGAGAAGGTGCTGTCAAAGATGAGCCACGTAGGTAAAACGGTGCATTTTGAAGAGACGCTCAGAAAGCTACTTGAAGATGATCTGTAAAACATTATCTATGCAACACGTTTACCAAAAAAACACCATTACATGTTATGTGGACCACAAGATAGTGTTTTAAATTTTGAAAAAAAATCATATGACCACTTTACTGCACCTTATAATCCGGTGCGCCTTTTGTATGAAAAAAGACCTGAATATACCCAGCGCCCTATGGTCCGAAAAACACGGAAGTATAGTTCTCAGTATTGTTTTTTTATCTATATACCATGTGAGAACTGTCTTTATAATGTTACTAAAACTGGCTTGTGTTGTTTGTTTTTCAAGACGTAAGGAGTGCATTCCTATATAATGTTCCTGAGCTTTTTTTGTGACTCTGATGATGAACCCATTGGGTCCTAGTTCTTAACAAACCTGTAAACTCCTGCAGATTTATAACGGCCAGTGGATCAAAAAAAAAAAGGTATATTAATCTTAGCCAGTGGTTAGCAAGGCGGGAGACTTTTTGGCTTTGACAGCAAGATCTCAGAAATTTTGAGTAATAAGCCTCTGCTAGTTTAGGCAGAGAATACAGTATCGAGGAAGGCAGCCTTTTATCCCGCACACATTTCGACATGCCAGTTTCTCTCTACCGTCCTTCTAATTAGACCCTGGTCTTCACAGAATCGGCTCCAGACAGAACTGTATTGCCTACAGCTCCAATTCAAAGCATTAGATGGATTTTCCAGACATTCTATTAGTTGTTCTCTGTGGAGTGCCCACCTGCATGTTTGACATCTTGTACCGGTTCATAGACATTCTGAAGAAATGTAGCTGGCTCTTTCTGCAGCAGTTTGTACAAAACCCAAAACCAGTGAAGTTGGCACCTTGTGTAATTTGTAAATAAAAACAGAATACAATGATTTGCAAATCCTTGTCAACTTATATTTAATTGAATTGACTGCAAATACATGATATTTAATGTTCGAACTGAGAAACTTTTTTTTTTTTTTTTTTTTTTGCAAATAATCATTAACTTAGAATTAAATGGCAGCAACACATTGCAGAAAAGTTGGCACAGTGACATTTTTACCACTGTGTTCCTTTTAGCAAACTTTAGAATCACCTGAGTTTCTGGGTGTTGTTGATAAATGGCTTCCGCTTTGCATAGTAAAGTTTTAACTTGCACTTACAGATGTAGCGACAAACTGTAGTTACTGACAGTGGTTTTCTGAGTGTGTTCCTGAGCCTATGTGGTGATTTCCTTTACACACTGATGTCGCTTTTTGATGCAGTACCACCCGAGGGATCCAAGGTCACGGGCATTAAATCTTACGTGCAGTGATTTCTCCAGATTCTCTGAACCTTTTGATGATATTACAGACCTTGGATGGTGAAATCCCTAAATTCCTTGCAATAGATCTTTGAAAAATGTTCTTCTTAAACTGTTCGACAATTTGTTCATTTGTTCACAAAGTGGTGACCCTCGCCCCATCCTTGTTTGTGAATGACTGAGCACTTCATGGAAGCTGCTTTTATACCCAATCATGGTGCCCACCTGTTCCCAATAGCCTGTTCACCTGTCGGATTTTCCAAATAAGTGTTTGATGAGCATTCCTCCACTTTTGTTATGATCCGCTGCCCGGATCATAGTCTATTTAAGTTTCTCGAGTCACTTGTGTTTTCTGTTAGTTTTGGACTCCTTTAGTTCCTGTTTATGCACCTCTGAGTTTGTTACCATGGCTACTTATTAGTTTCACCTGCCTCTTGTGTTCCGGACGCACACCTGTTTGTAATCATTGACATTATTTAAGCCTGCCTTTGCCAGTTAGTCGGTCTGGCTTCTTTATTTGTGTCACGCTACTGTTACGTTAGTTTTGCTTGTCTCCTAGCCCCTGTTAGTGATCCCTAGTCTGTGCTAAGTAGTATCCTTAGCTTCAGGTGCGATCGGCACCTTATTCCGTCGGTTTATTTTTCTGTTTTGTACCTGTTTTGTGTTAATTTACTATTAAATCATGTCCTTACCTGCAAGTCCTGTCCGGATTCGTCCATTTGCATCAGGGGAGAACAAACCCCGCATCACCATGCGACCCGGTCGTAACAACTTTCTCCGTTTTTTTTGCCACTTGTGCCAGCTTTTTTGAAACATGTTGCAGGCATCGAATTCCAAATGAGCTAATATTTGCAAAAAATAAAGTTTACCAGTTTGAGTGTTAAGTATCTTGTTTTTGCAGTTTATTCAATTGAATATAAGTTGAAAAGGATTTGCAAATCAATGTACCGTATTTTCCGCACCATAAGGCGCCCTGGGTTAAAAGCCGCGCCTTCAATGAAAGGCATATTTCAAAACTTTGTCCACCTATAAGCCGCCCGGTGTTGTAAGCCGCATCTAACTGCGCTAAAGGAATGTCAAAAAAACAGTCAGATAGGTCAGTCAAACTTTAATAATATATTAAAAACCAGCGTTCTAACAACTCTGTTCACTCCCAAAATGTACGCAAATGTGCAATCACAAACATACGTATATCAACATGGACAGAGCTGCGTGAAAAAAGCCACCCGGCCTCTTCGCGTAAACTTAAACTTACCTTAACCACTCGCTCATCTTTTCTTCATCCATCCCTTCGAGTTAGCTTTTATGATGACGCCGGCTGGAAAGGTCTCTTTTGGCAAGGTCTTCCTTTTGAATATCACCATGGGTGGAAGTTTCATTAGCATGGCAAGCTAGAACCACAGTGAAGGATGACTTCTCATTCCCTGTGGTGCGAATATTCACCGTACGTGCTCCCGTTCCACAGTGCGGTTCACAGGAATATCAGTTGCTGTGAAATACGGTAGTAATCCGTGTGCGGATGGAGAGATTGCGTCTTTTCATGAACCGGATCCTTGTCGCTTTGTAGGAGCCATTTTGTGGTCTTTACAGATGTAAACACACAAAGGAAATGAAACGTACGGTGATATCCGCGCGCTTTTTCTTCTTCTACGCGGGCGGGTGGTTGCTTACAGTAGAAGAAGAAGCGCTTCCTGTTCTATGGGGGCGGGTGCTTACCTTGGCGGTTGCTTGCGTAGAAGAAGAAGCGCTTCCTGTTCTACCGGGAAAAAAGATGGCGGCTGTTTACCGAAGTTGCGAGACCAAAACTTTATGAAAATGAATCTTAATATTTATCCATATATAAAGCGCACCGGGTTAAAAGCCGCACTGTCAGCTTTTGAGTAAATTTGTGGTTTTTAGGTGCGGCTAATAGTGCGGAAAATACGGTATTCTGTTTTTATTTACGATTTAGACTACGTGCCAACTACACTGGTTTTGTGTTTGTAAATTGTACACATGGCTTGTATGCAATCAACAATCAAACATGTTGTGCTGCCTAAAATACTGGTTAGGAATCCACAAGCATGGCATACTATACATTATTATCAAAGGGCTGTAGATGTTTGATTTGCACATATTCTCCAATTAGAGTAAACCAACCTTAATGATCCTATTCATTGTTTAACCATGTTCTCAGTCTGGTTACCAGTGTGTTACCTTGGAGATGGAGCTGGCTCCGAAGCACACATGCGTTGCTTGGAGTGTGCTGCGCGTTTTGTGCGACCAAACGTGGCCGCTTCTTGATGGCCATTGTTTCCTGTCTGCGCTCATCAACACGTGTGCATGCACATGGGCGGAGGGTGTAATCAGCAGCCCTTTGGAACTTTACAAGAAGTCATTAACAGTCAAGACTATTGTGCAGACACCGTGATTTCAAAGGTGCTCCTCAACAGCTTGTGCGGTGCGGGCTGATTGAACCGGCGCACTTGAAAGGGGTGGAAAGATGTCAGGTTCACAGCATCCTGTCGCGGCCCATCTGCCTCGCTCTCTGCTCCTGCCGTCTCTCTCCTTTTGTGAGGAAGGGGTTTGAACTTCAAAGAACGGCGATGCTACCTAGGAGACAAAAACAATTAGACTGATGTCTGGTGAGAGGTGGCATGGAGGCGTTATACTTATCAGTAGGGGGCGCTGGGAGACCAACCTCCCCCAACTCGAAGGCTACATTTCCAGCAATGGTAAGATACGGTTTGGAATATACACAGATTTGTCCAACTATTGGTTTCAATGCAGATCTGAGGCAGTTGCAGGGGCTGGAGCCAACCCTTGACCTCTCACCAATCACAATGGAGTCGGCCTGTAGGCTGCAGAATCAGAGCGTTTTGGCCGATGAGTAGAAGCATATTTGCCAATTTTGAGACCTCCGATTTTGGGAGGTGGGGGGTGGGGAAGGGCGTGGTTGGGGGCGTGGTTAAGATAGAGGAGTATATTGACAGCTAGAATTCACCAAGTCAAGTATTTCATACATATATATATATTTATATATTTATATATATATATATATATATATATATATATCCTGAAAATATGCAAACAAAACTGTGTTTAGATAACTGATACTTCAAACTTGCATAAATAAATCTTAAGGAATATAACATAACTTGGCTTCTGAGAGCTTCAAGATGTAATAATAATGAATAAAATGCTAAAGTTGTTGATAAACAAGCAATTATTTTAATAATTAAATATGGTCATTTAAAATGAATTATTATGATAATTTAAAATGTATTATTTCAAATATGTTTATTTTAATGTATAATTCTAATGCCTGTATGTAATAAGGGGTCAGAAAAAATACAAATAAAAATACAATTAATTTTGATGTTTTTAGCAAAATATAGTAAACATTAATTTAGTTGTTTGTTTTTTTTAATTAATAAATATATTTATTTTTAGGTAAGATAAACATAATAATACAATTTATCTCTAGTCTGGATGATTTATTTCTTGTCACCCTGTTGTCCTCCCGCCATGAAAAAAGGCTGCTCACTCAGGTCCGCATGGAGCTGGATGGGGCGTGGCCTCCAGCTCCGGCTGAAAATCGGGAGATTTTCGGGAGAATATTTGTCCCGGGAGGTTTTCGGGAGAGGCGCTGAATTTCGGGAGTCTCCCGGAAAATTTCGGAGGGTTGGCAAGTATGGTAGAAAAGTGTAGATTTACCTTGAATCTCCATCCACACAAGTGTATTTTTAAAACTGTCTCTACACTGCAAAAAGTCAGTGTTAAAAAACAAGAAAAAACTAAACAAAAATTAGGGGTATTTTATTTGAACTAATCAAAATTATCTGCCAATAGAACAAGAAAATTTGGCTTGTCAAGACTTTCCAAAACAAGTCAAATTAGCTAACCTCAATGAACCCAAAAATACCTTAAAATAAGTATATTCTCACTAATAACAACTGTACTACTATATGAGTATGTATGTTCTATTGTTTCATTGAAAATAAAACAGCAAAGTCCATTTGGCTGTCATCTGTTTTAATTATGAGACACAATTGTGTCAAAGTCATGATTTTTTTTTTCATGGTTGAAATAGAAATAATTACTTTAAAAAAGTGGTTTTATACTTGTGAGTGTTGATGACATTGCTTTGCAATAGTTGATATTCTAGTTTCAAGCATGTTTTACTCAATATAGGTCATAAAATCTCAGCAACAAGCTATAATATTTAACTGAGATAATTTAGGACAAAAACCCTTAAAACAAGTAAAACACTCTAACATAAAATCTGCTTAGTGAGAAGAAGTATATTATCGGACAGAAAATAAGCAAATATCACCCTTATTTGAGATATTCAATCTTACTTAGATTTCAGTTTTTGCAGTGTACTAGTGTTGTACCGGTACCAACATTTTTTTCGATACTTTTCTAAATAAAGGAGACCACAACAAATTGCATTATTGACTTTATTTTTACAAAAATGTTACGGTACATTAAACATATCTGTCTTATTGCAGGTTTGTCCTTAAATAAAATAGTAAACATACTAGACAACTTTTATTCGTAAGTAAGCAAACAAAGGCTCCTAATTTAGATGCTGACGTATGCAGTAACATATTGTCTCATTTATCATTCTATTATTTTGTCAAAATTATAGAGGACATGTGGTAGAAAATTAAATACTAATCTACTTGTTCATTTATTAATATCTGCTTACTTTCTCTTTTAACATGTTCTATCGGCACTTCTGTTAAAATTTAATAATCACTTATTCTTCTGTTGGTTGGATGCTTTACATTAGTTTTGGATGATACTACAAAATTGGGTATCAATCCGATACAAAGTAGTTACAGGATCATACATTGATCATATTTAAAGTCATCATGTGTCCAGGGACGTATTTCCTAAGTTAATAAACATAAAAGATTTTGTGATGCTAAATAATATCGATGTAACCATAGTAGTATCGACTAGATACGCTCCTGTACTTGGTATCATTACAGTGGATGTCAGGTGTAGATCCACCAATGGCGTTTGTTTACATTCTGACGCCGGTGAGCTATTGTATCCTCCTACGGTGTGTAGTGAAGCATGTTTAGCTATTTCTCGTACTGCAGGGATGATACTTGTAAGAAACATGCTTTATTTGTCATCATGAAGGCAAGGATTAGTGATTAAGAAGTAGCTAAAACACTGCCGACTGCGGCTGGTCTTGAAGCACCTCTTCCTGAGGGCGTTTCAGTGTTATAGCTTCACCTTTATCGTCAATGCGCCAACAATGAAACAACGTGACGACAGGGTAGGCGGGTGACCGGTACTTTTTAGAGGCGGTATAGTACCGAATATGATTCATTAGTATTGCGGTACTATACTAATACCGGTATACCGTACAACTCTAGTCTCTACACATTAGGATTGTACTGATACCAATATTTTGCTAAACATATTTCGATACTTTTCTTTATTTTAACAAAAAATCTTACGGTACATTTAACATATGCTTTTTTTTGCAATCGAAAAACTATTTTGGCCTTAAATAAAATAGTAAACATACTAGACAACTTGTCGTTTAGGCCATGTCCACACGAACACAGGTAGTGTCAAAAACGCATATCTGGGGTTAAAACCATCTCCATCCACACACGTGTAGTTTCAAAACCATCTACACAAACCCATACACCTGCTGTCATGACCCTTTTAAAAGTCTCTGGAATAGGCAGATGTTTTATGCTAATATATCGTGACGTCTTACCCTTTTAACATTTATATTTGAACGTATTCAACATAATAGATGCCATATTTCACATTAAACAGGCAGTCGCACATAATGGCACAAGTATTATCAACTCCAGCATGGCTACGTGAGCTACACCGCTAACACATTTTAACAGTTAAAAGACAGGTGGTAGAGTTTCAGACTTTATTTTAAGACGGGGGTCAGCAATCGGAGGTTTTAGAGCCACATGTGGCTCTTTAGGGCCACCCTAGTGGCTCCCTAGACCTCTTTCAGAGATGTGTGAAAATGGAAAAAGATAAAGAAACATTTTTTATTTTTTTGTTTTAGAATATTTTCTCTAGGAAGACAAACATGACACAAAGCTTCCTAATTGTTAGAAATCTCACTGTTTATATTGTACATGCTTCACTGATGAGAGTATTTGGCAAGCACTGTTTTGTCCTACTAATTTCAGCAATCCGTGAACTCATCGTAGTTTGTTTATATGTATAACTTTCTCCGACGCTGCCACATAAAGACATGTTTTCTTTGTCTCATTTTGTCCATCAAACGTTTTATGTTGTGCGCGTTGATTTTATTGATTTGCTGGAGTGCTTATCAGGCATATTTGGTCAATCCATTACTGCAAGCTAATCGATGCTAACATGCTGTTTAGGCTAACTGCATGTATTGCATTACGTCTCGTTTGTAGGTATATTTGAGCTTTTTTAATTGATTGAAACTTTTATTAGTAGATTGCACAGTGAAGTACATATTCCGTACAATTGACCACTAAATGTTAACACCCGAATACGTTTTTCAACTTGTTTAAGTCGGGTTCCACTTAAATTGATTCATGATACAGATATATACTATTTTCATAATACAGTCATCACACAAGATAATCATCACAGTATATAAATTGAATTATTTACATAATTTACAATCCGGGGTGTGGGATATGGAGGGGGGGTTAAGTTCGGTTGGTATCAACACTTCAGTCATCAACAATTGCATCATCAGAGAAATTGACATTGGAACAGTGTAGGTCTGACTTGGTACATATGTACAGCAAGTATTGGACACAGAGAGAGAGATCAGAAATTATAAGAAAAAGTGACTACATTTGATTGTTTACATTTGATTATTTACAAATAATCCTTTAATTTCCTTTACTTACGTCATCTGAGTATTTAATTTATATTTGCATGTCTCATGACACACTATCTGTATGTAATATTGGCTGCATTTCTCATAGTTGTTTGTGTCCCATGTCGTTCCAGACCACAGCAAACGTTACCCAACTTACAAACACTGTAATAAATCCATTAGAAGAAGACAGCCTTCTGTTTCCTTAAACTTGGACACACACATCTATACCTTTGGCCACTCTGAGCCAGTAATTTCCAGGAGTTATCTCACCCTCTGAGAAGCCTCTATTTTACTAATGATTTTCAATGTTGCAAAAATGTGTAGAATAAAAATTAAAATACCAAATTTCTGTCAACGAAGATTTGCGTCAGGCTGTGATAGTAGGCTAATATAGCTAATATAGACACTTACATTATGTGTTGCCATCATTATAACACTTATATAAGACTTTTAATTTGTGTAGCGAAGCTTGCTTTTTCACAAAGTTGGCCTTATCTATCTAGCTGCGTCAGAGTCGCTACCATGTCCATGAGAAAGGAAGTTTTTTAGGGGGAATTTTTCTTCCATAAGGTCATGAAAACACAACATCAAAACCTAAACGAGTGAAGCAAGTGAGAGCGATTAAGAGGTTTTTTTTATTCCACGTTTGGTGGTCATAAAAAGGCTTTAGGGAAACATATTACTGTAACAAAATTATTCGAAATTATATTTTGCATAATAGGGAACTTTAACTTTCATGCAGCTGACACAGGATCAATTTTCCAGTCTACTTTTCGCCCTAAAGCCTGGATTATGCTCCTGCGTCGAGGTGCCAGCGTACGCTTCAGGGGCTCGCTCCTCTTTTTCGAAACCATCCTGCGTAGCTGGACTTGCACCCCCGAGAAAAATCGAACCTCACGTCGCAACGACGCATTATGTATGCCCTAAAGGCTGCGATTTGTCGGCTATTTGACATTAATGTGTGAGTGTATACACAATCAGTGATGGGCGGTAAACAGCTACAAATAGCGACACTACCTGGTTTAACTACCTTTCACAGTAGCCTGGCGGTAACGTCGCTACTTTTTGAACCAGTAGCGATCTTGTAGATTAGTTATTTTTTAGACCCATGCAGTGAAGTAGCGTCCATAACAGCTACAATGAGAGAACATGTAATGCAAATCGATCCATCCACTACTTGTCCCTCCTAGGATTCCACGGGGGAAGGGTCTAGCTCAGAGCTGGGCAAATATTTTGACTCGGGGGGGCCACATTGAGAGAAAGAAATGTGTCTGGGAGACCAATGTGTATGTGTGTATAAATTATATTTACACATTTAGCTGTAAAAATCTGCTGTACAGTATGTGTACCATGAATTGATTTACGTGGACCCCGACTTAAACAAGTTGAAAAACGTATTTGGGTGTTACCATTTAGTGGTCAATTGTACGGAATATGTACTGTACTGTGCAAACTACTAGTAAACGTTTCAATCAATCAATCAATAAGTGTGTTTGGGTCACTTTTTTTCAGGAACACTAATACCAAAAGTCACAATGTCCGATAGAATTCTACAAACGTTATGACAGACCACCTCAAAAAAACGGAATGGAATTTTACAGTTTTTTACTGAACATTCAATATTAACAACATATGAACATTGCTCCTCTTTTATGTGGGATTTACAATGTTAACTATGAACAATAAAACACTGAATATTAACAACATATGAACATTGCTCCTCTTTTACGTGGGATTTACAATATTAACTATGAACAATAAAACACTGACTATTAACAACATATGAAGATCGCTCCTCTTTGTATCAACAAGGTGAAATTGCGTCTGAAAACCTTTGACAAGTTGACTTCATGTCCGTCCCGGCCCATTAGAACGTTTAAAAGTGTAAAATACGATCCTCCGTGACGACAGACTATTTTATTTTGAAAGTAAACCGGATCATTTATTTTATGTTTGTGCATGACTTCTTGTCCAACACCATCATATTTAAGCTATATTGCAGCCAGATGTTTTTGTTTTGTTTTGGGGTTTTTTATCGAAGAACAAACATATCCACAATGTACATAAACGTCAAAGCACTTTCAACATATTCTATAATTTTACACATCGATCAGGTTGAGCAAATTATGACTGTTGGTGTGTATTTCTGGTCTTGTCACCTTCTCCCGGGCAGAAGGGCGACACAGCAGTGCGGCTAGATCAAAAGAGACATCGGATACGCCTTGCTGAACAAAAAGTTGCTTTATTACAAGCGAGTGTCATCATACAGGACTGCAGTACTTGGAGGAGGTCAAGTCAATTAATTATGTATCTGTCTGGGTGTGTTAATTCAGGAGAGTACAACCTGACCATGTAATAAGGTGTTCATGTGTAAGTGACTGGAAAACAACCTCAAAACGTTGTAACTTAAATGTTGACGTGAAGATAGACCAGGAGTCTCTCTTCCAGGATAGAGCTATCTCTTTTGCATTCCGAAGTCTGAATTTATTGCCTCTTCTCGTGAGAGAGTTAACCCAGTTCACATACGGATGTCCAACGAAGGCTCCTTAATTTATTATGGACTCAACCATTGTCTACTTAAACCTGGTGGTTCGCTTTCTCCAAGTTGAATATAAACATTCACCATATGTTGAACACAATGAGTCAATTAATTCACTTCATTTCAACAAAAAATGTCAAGGAAAGAAAATAAAAGCAAATACAAATAGAGTATGTAAAATATTAATAAACAACAATCATAACAATATGATAAAATACAAAATTCAAAAGGACAAAAAAGGGCAAATTTAAATCACTTTAACTTTTTTCAATAATGATATCAATAAGGGTTTTTGTACTTTTAACGATTTTCCAAGATATTTGATGATTTGAAACGGTTAAGCCAATTAGAAAATGTAGGTTTTACTTTCAGAAATCGACATTTCTTTATAAATAATTTAACTTGCAGCATAATAATGTTGACCAACATTTCTATGAATTGCAGCGAGATGTATTTGTCCGCAGGGGGAAGAGACAAAAAACATATGTAGACACTCAATGATGATTGGTTTGTTTACGTTTGATGAGTCACGATTGGCTAAAATTAGGAGGAAAAATATGACGGCAGGCCAATCCGAGGCACGATGGGGCGGGTCATGGCGCTTTAAAACCAGAAAGCAAAATCATAGTAGAATAAATATTACAAGTTAGAAGACGTGGACAGAAGGATGTTACTCTCAAAGGGCAACAAAGGAGCAAGCACAACATTTTAGTGGAATTTCTAGAAGAGACAGCTTTATGGAATATAATTTAGTATGGGAAGGTATATGTATGAATGTATGTATGTGAGGGAGGGAGAAGGGAGGAAAGTCTGGTTCACTTTCCAATACATTAGGTGGCAGTTATGCACCTTTAACCCCATAAAAAGAAATAATAACTTTACACTACTTTATATTAGAAATAGCAACAGTGGAGGATGAATGTCCCATAACAAGAAGATAGAGAAAAAGAAGAAGCTTATCGTCTACGGCGTCACCACGGACTACAAAGGCAGAAGCACGGAAATTATCTGGACTTATGCATAACCCAAATACAGATCAGCAGGTACCAGAAGGTAAGAAAAGTTGCTTTTGCATAATATTGCGAAACAAAACGCCAGATAATATGTCTTACCTTATACACACACCATAATAATACTTGTATGTTGAAGCACAGTACCAATCATCAAGCGGTGCGGCTTCATAGCTTACCAAAGTCGTACTAAAACATTTTGATATATTTTTGTCATGTCTATGATCATGTTTTGTTTAAGTTATGTCCTGTTTGGTTGTTTAATACTCTTAGTTCATATTTACGCTCCCTTTTTTGGTCACCATGGTTACCCATTAGTTTCACCTGTTGCACATTTTGATTCACGCACCTGTCACTAATCATGTCACTGTTATTTAAGCCTGTCTTTTTCTGTTGGTCGTCCTGGCGACATTGCTTTTGTTACCCTTGTCAATCATGCTATTCTTCCATGCCATTGTACCATGCTTGTTCCAAGTAAGTTTTGTTTATTCATGTCACGTTTAGCAGTTCTTTTGTTTCATGTCCTTAGTCTTCGTTAAGAGTTAGTTTTTGTTCATAGCCAAGTTTTATCTCCGCCTTATGCGTGCTTTTTGTTCACTCTTTTTATAGTCAGAATAAATATGTATTTAACATAAGAGATACGTGTAGACTGCAGTATGATGGCAGTCACACATAAGAGATATGTGGAGACTGCAATATGATGGCAGTCACACATAAGAGATACGTGTAGACTGCAATATGACTCAAGTAAACAACACCAACATTTTATATGTTCCATTGAAAATATAGAACATTACACACGGCGCTCAAGAATTGTCACAACGTGGACTATGGGGGGCTTGTTTTCCGGAGATGCAAGAGAAGTTGGAGACTGCCATCATATTGCAGTCTACACGTATCTCTTATGTGTGACTGCCATCTACTGGTCACACTTATAATTTCACCATGTATCAAACAAAATGGCTTCGATGTCGGTAAGCGCAACCAAAATTATTCCGTACATTAAGCGCACCGGGTTATAATTGTCGACTTTTGAGGAAATGAAAGGATTTTAAGTGCGCTTTATAGTCCAAAAATACGGCATGTATGTCGGTGTGTGTTAATACTATCATTATGGTTTAACAGCCTTTTAGTTAATGTGGTTCCAGTGTTCTCGCCCTCATTTTGTACAAGGTGCCGCTACTTTACAAGCTAAAAGAAATGTTGAAATGTTAAAAAGCCAGACAGAGGGCATGTTTCCAGTGCGTGTTTGTATAATAAACAATCAAACTGAGCATTTTTTCTCTGCCATTTGTTTGTTGGAAAGTTGTAGATTAAGTTGAGAGATATTTATATATATATATATATATATAAATATATATATATATATATATATATATATATATATATATATTTTTATGTAGCGCATACTTGCCAACCCTCCCGAATTTTCCGAGAGACTCCCGAATTTCAGTGCCTCTCCCGAAAATCTCCCGGGACAACTATTCTCCCAAATTTCTCCCGATTTCCAGCCGGACAACAAGCATGCCCCCTCCAGGTCCATGCGGACCTGAGTGAGGACAGCCTGTTGTCACGTCCGCTTTTTCTCCATATAAACAGCGTGACGGCCCAGTCACGTCATAACATCTACGGCTTTTGGAGAGTGCACAACTGCGCACACAACAAGAAGGAAATGAAGAAGAGACGGTCATGGTGACGACGAGTGACAGAGAATAGAACGAGGATGGACAATTCAACCCTAAACTCACTCCTTTCCTGCAAATTAAATTTCACAGATGCCGCCCATACCTATGCTCATTCAAAGGCTGTGCTACTGGCTGCAAAGCATTGCACTTTCAAATACAACAATAAGTAGAAGGGTGTTATGTGTGTGTATATGTGTAAATAAATGAACACTGAAATTCAAGTATTCAAGTATTTATTATATATATATATATATATATATATATATATATATATATATATATATATATATATATATATATATATATATATATATAATAAATACTTGAATTTCAGTGAATTCTAGCTATAAATATACTCCTCCACCCTTAATCCCGCCCCCGGCCTCGCCCACCGACCCCCGCCCACCTCAACCCCAATGTAGCCGTGTAGTTTGTAGTGTAGCTTGCTACAATTATGCAGGGATAGCTTACCCTGTAGCTTAGCTACATTTAATGGAGAGTAACTAGTAGCTTAGCTTACTAAATTCTCCAAGGAGAATTACACTTATGTATTCCTTGTTGCACACATGCATGAGTTGCATGAATTCCAGGAAATCGTGTCTTGCCAGAACACCGGCTGTAATTTGAGACCAAGCTGCAACAAACAAACCGTCGTTCCACAAAGCAAAGACGCTTCCAAGATACTAATCCTCACCAACGTGGCTGAAAAAAAACTGAGATTCTTCAACGTACGATTATCATTGTAGGACTACTGGAAAAGGAATGTCAAAGCATGCTACAAGGACACACCAATTAGGATGACACAAGAAGCTAACCGCTAAAGATTCAATGTAAAGTAAGGGTGATTAATATCGTTTGAGTCACACATCAAGAGTGTTACTAAACCGGCCTTCTTTCATCTCCGTAATATCGCTAAAATGTGTTCCATTTTGTCCACTAGCGACGTTGAGATCATTATTCATGCGTTCGTTACGTCTCGTCTCGATTACTGTAACGTATTATTTTCGGGTCTCCTTATGTCGAGCATTAAAAGATTACAGTTGGTACAAAATGCGGCTGCTAGACTTTTGACAAGAACAAGAAAGTTTGATCATATTACGCCTATACTGGCTCACCTGCACTGGCTTCCTGTGCACTTAAGATGTAACTTTAAGGTTTTACTACTTCCGTATAAAATACTACACGGTCTACCTCCATCCTATCTTGCCGATTGTATTGTACCATATGTCCCGGCAAGAAATCTGCGTTCAAAGAACTCCGGCTTATTAGTGATTCCCAGAGCCCAAAAAAAGTCTGCGGGCTATAGAGCGTTTTCTATTCGGGCTCCAGTACTATGGAATGCCCTCCCAGTAACAGTTAGAGATGCTACCTCAGTGGAAGCATTCAAGTCCCATCTTAAAACTCATTTGTATACTCTAGCCTTTAAATAGACCCCCTTTTTAGACCAGTTGCTCTGCCGTTTATTTTATTTTCTGCTCTGCCCCCCTCTCCCTTGTGGATAGGGGGCCACAGGTCATTGATGAAGTGCTGGCTGTCCAAAGTCGGGACCCGGGGTGGACCACTCGCCTGTGCATCGGTTGAGGACATCTCTGCGCTGCTCAACCGTCTCCGCTCGGGATGGTCTCCTGTTGGCCCCACTATGGACTGGACTCTCACTATTATGTTAGATCCACTATGGATTGGACTTTCACAATATTATGCTAGACCCACTCAACGTCCATTGCATCCGGTCTCCCCTAGACGGGGGAGGTCACCCACATCTGTGGTCCTCTCCAAGGTTTCTCATTGTCATTCTCATTGACATCCCACTGGGTTGTGAATTTTTCCTTACCCTTATGTGGGATCTGAACCGAGGATGTCGTTGTGGCTTGTGCAGCCCTTTGAGACACTTGTGATTTAGGGCTACATAGGGCTACTTAAATAAACATTGATTGATTAATATACATGTCGATACTATTGATACCTTGTGAAGTATCATTGTACAAACAATAGTAAATGGATTGGATCAATATTTTTATTTGTATTAATGTTACAAATATATATATTTTTTAATTTGTTATTGTTTACCAACGCAGGCATTATGTTTCTGGATACAGGACAACTTTGAAGGCAAAACCCAAATGATTGAACTGCCGATAGCAGTTTTTGCTTTTGTTTAGTTATTGGGCGCAAGCCAATTTATAAAAAAAAAATATATATATATATATACAAATTGTATGTCGCATTCAATACCAGAGTTGCACATCAAGCGCTCAACCCAGACAAAGAGCACATTACAGAATTGGAGGATACAACAGACTGACTACGCAGAAGCATAATTCAGGTTAAGGTCAACTTGGATAAGGTCCAACCTTTTCTGTGACCCTTTCTGTGCCAATGGTAAGCAGTATTGAAAATGAATGCAATGACTTTCATTTGACTTGTGTCGATTAAGGGGCCCTATAAGTATATATATATATATATATATATATATATATATATATATATATATACATATATATATATATATATATATATATATATATATATATATATATATATATATATGCATACACTTTGGCCCTGACCGACCCTGACGCCCCCAGTAGGAAAAACGCCAAATTCAGGTAAGTTATTAAACCAGTGGTTCTTAACCTTGTTGGAGGTACTGAACCCCACCAGTTTCATATGCGCATTCACCGAACCCTTCTTTAGTGAAAAATAAAATGATTTTTTTCTTAATTTAATGTTAATTTATAAATATTAACCATGAAATGATATTATCTTAAAGAAATGCTAATAAAGATATATTTTATAAACAGACAGTGACAGGAATGTACACATGATCCCATGTTAAAGGCCTACTGAAACCCACTACTACCGACCACGCAGTCTGATAGTTTATATATCAATGATGAAATCTTAACATTGCAACACATGCCAATACGGCCGGGTTAGCTAACTTAAGTGCAATTTTAAATTTTTTGCGCTAAATATCCTGCTGAAAACGTCTCGGTATGATGACGTCTGCGCGTGACGTCACAGATTGTAGAAGACATTTTGGGACAGCATGGTGGCCAGCTATTAAGTCGTCCGTTTTCATAAATTCCACAGTATTCTGGACATCTGTGTTGGTGAATCTTTTGCAATTTGTTCAATGAACAATGGAGACAGCAAAGAAGAAAGTTGTAGGTGGGAAGCGGTGTATTGCGGGCGGCTGCAGCAACACAAACACAGCCGGTGTTTCATTGTTTACATTCCCGAAAGATGACAGTCAAGCTTTACCATTGGCCTGTGGAGAACTGGGACAACAGAGACTCTTACCAGGAGGACTTTGAGTTGGATACACAGACACGGTACCGTGAGTACGCATGCAGCTGCGGCTTTCAAACATTTGATCGCTTGCCCGTACGTGCGTGCCGCTATGTGCATGTCACGTACGTAACTTTGGGGACTTTGGGGAAATATATGTGCTGTATGAACTTTGGGGAGGTGAACAGTACTTTGGGCTGTGGGATTGAGTGTGTTGTGCAGGTGTTTGAGTTGTATTGGCGGGTTATATGGACGGTAGGGGGGAGGTGTTTGTTATGCGGGATTAATTTGTGGCATATTAAATATAAGCCTGGTTGTGTTGTGGCTAATAGAGTATATATATGTCTTGTGTTTATTTACTGTTTTAGTCATTCCCAGCTGAATATCAGGTCCCACTCGCCTCTCACAGCATCTTCCCTATCTGAATCGCTCCCACTGCCCTCTAGCCCTTCACTCTCACTTTCCTCATCCACGAATCTTTCATCCTCGCTCAAATTAATGGGGAAATTGTCGCTCTTTCGGTCCGAATCGCTCTCACTGCTGGTGGCCATGATTGTAAACAATGTGCAGATGTGAGGAGCTCCACAACCTGTGACGTCACGCGCATATCGTCTGCTACTTCCGGTACAGGCAAGGCTTTTTTATCAGCGACCAAAAGTTGCGAACTTTATCGTCCATGTTTTCTACTAAATCCTTTCAGCAAAAATATGGCAATATCGCGAAATGATCAAGTATGACACATAGAATGGACCTGCTATCCCCGTTTAAATAAGAAAATCGCATTTCAGTAGGCCTTTAACATCTCATTGTGCAACATGTGAATGTTTTAGTGGGAACTAAATGCAATATCGGAAAGGGGTACAAATTATTTCCAAAGCAGGACCCCCACCTAGACATACAATACTAGTACACAGCTCATGAAAAACAATATGTTGTGTTACTGTCATTGTAAGAGGGCCAAAACACTTATATTACAAAATAATCCCATGGAAATGACTGCTGTGATTTGATTATAATAATCAAACATTTAACTTGCTATTTAGTCAGGTTTGGGACAGGTGTGCTGCTGGTGTGGCCACAGTGTGACGTCGCTCACATGTGCTTCACTGAATGCTCAAGGAGTTTTTGCATTTGCTCACGCATATGGAAAATTAGAGGGAACATTGCTCACCACACTTAGTGTGTGTGTGACAAACATTGGTACTTTAACTTTTATTTTTATACGGCACTTGTGTCCGTGCATGATGCTTTTTCAGCCTTGGTCACCTACTACTGGCAAAAAAAGTGACGTAACCCAGGTGAGACCACCAAGACATACGACTTGAGTCTGTAATAAGTATACTCTCATTAACACTTATATCCTGACCTATCTCTACAGCTGCCCAGCTTGAGTCCAGGATCATCTCCAGGGAACTTTGCCTCATATAGAATACCCTTGAGCCGATTTGCCACCCTCTAAAATCTCCTGGATGCCTTTGCTGGCTCATTAGGCAGCTCCACTTACTTTTTACCGGCTTGCATTTCACGGCAGTGTGAAAGTTTCAGGTGGAGTATTTTTCTCACCTTCTCAGCCCAGTCCTGACTGAGCGGCCCACCCAGATCCAAATTAGGTCATTATCAACCATACTGCTATATTTAAATGACTGACTTTATAAGCGATCAGACTACAGAAGCTTGCTAAATCTTAATTTTTCATTTAATCAAGGTATTTCGGACATTTTTTTGCTTCCATACTTTTTAGAAAGGTCCATCTTTGCAATATGTATGATGTATACACACATGTGTCTACCCAAACAACGTATGATAGACAATAATTGTCATGATCCGTGGTCCGGATCATGTTTTGTGTTTTCTGTTTGTTTTGGACTCCTTTAGTTCCTGTTTGTGCACCTCCTGAGTTTAGTCACCAGGGTTACTTATGATTTTCACCTGCCTCTGTTGTTCGGTTCATGTCTGATTCCAAGTTTATGCTAAGTGTTCGCTTCATGTTAAAGTTAAAGTTAAAGTACCAATGATTGTCACACACACACTAGGTGTGGCGAAATTATTCTCTGCATTTGACCCATCACCCTTGATCACCCCCTGGGAGGTGAGGGGAGCAGTGGGCAGCAGCGGTGGCTGCGCCCGGGAATCATTTTGGTGATTTAACCCCCAATTCCAACCCTTGATGCTGAGTGCCAAGCAGGGAGGTAATGGGTCCCATTTTTATAGTCTTTGGTATGACTCGGCCGGGATTTGAACTCCCAACCTACCGATCTCAGGACGGACACTCTAACCACTAGGCCACTGAGTAGGTGGCCTAGTGGCTTGTATAGTGGCTTGTTGCATGTCTTGTATATGTAAGTTTTGTTTATTTCATGCCACAGTTTCATTAGTTCTCTATGTCCATAGCGTATGCTAAGTGTTAGCTTTTGCTCCAAGTGCGATCAGCGCGTTGTGCCTTTGCCTTGTTTTACGTTTTTGTAGTACTTTGAGTTTTGAGAAGATTAATAAATAGGTTCCTACCTGCACGCCTTGTCCGGAATAGTCAGTTTGCATCCCGGGGGAACAAACCTTGCAGTAAGATGCAAAAACCCTGCAGTGACAATAATGAACTATTTTATTTCTGGATTATGCTGAGGGCACTTCAGACACCTCTGGTTTAGAGCTATTTTTGAGGTAAAGTGGAATGATACAAAGTGCAACAGTAACCGATGGCAAATGATTATTTTCACTGTTGGGTAAGCTACTTGGGAAATGTAGTGAGCAAACGATGCGTTCCGTTTGTCCTGGGAATTCATACATTTTAACTTCAACGATGGCTGCTCTGAGTGTATTTTTTGGTACCTGTTCCTAATTACCGTATTTTCCGGATGATAGGGCGCACCGGATTATAAGGCGCACTGCCTGTGAGCGGGTCTAGTCAGGATTATTTTCATACAAAAGGCGCACCGGATTATAGGGCACATTTTACTAAATTTAAAACACTTCCTTGTGGTCTACATAACATGTAATGGTGGGTCTTTGGTCAAAATGTTGCATAGATTATGTTTTACAGATCATCTTCAAGCCGCTTTCTGACAGTCGCTTCAGGATGCGCCGTTTTGTACGTGGTCTTGTTTACGTGGCTCACTTTCGGCAGCGTTTTTTCTCCGTCATCTTTGTTGTAGCGTGCAAGGACGGGTGCGGAAGAAGTGTGTTCCTTGTGTGAATAATGTAAACTCACAACACCGGTATGTTTTAGCGCTTTCATGGTGAGTTTACTGACAGATATAAGTAAGAACTTTACACTACTTTATATTAGAAATGGCAACAACGGAGGATGAATGTCCCATAACAAGAAGATAGAGAAAAAGAAGAAGCTTATTGACTACCGTGTCAGCACAGACTACAAAGGCGGAAGCACGGAAATATTCTGGACTCATGCAGATCCCAAATACAGATCTGCAGGTACCAGAAGGTAAGAAAAGTTGCTTTTGCATAATATTGCGAAACAAATCGCCAGATAATATGTCTTACCTTATACACACACCATAATAATACTTGTATGTTGAAGCACAGTACAATCCATCAAGCGGTGCGGATTCATAGCTTACTAAGTGATACTAAAATATTTTGATCGATTTTTGAGCGCCGTGTGTAATGTTCTATATTTTTAATTGAACATATAAAGTGTTGGTGTTTACTTTAGTCATATTCAGTGTTGGGACTAACGCGTTACAAAGTAACGCGTTACTGTAATGCCGTTACTATCGGCGGTAACTAGTAATCTAACGCGTTATTTTTTTATATTCAGTAACTCCGTTATCGTTACTACATGATGCGTTACTGCGTTATTTTGCGTTATTTTTTATGTACCGGTAGTATCGGCTAGAAACTGAGAAGATCTGAGTGTTGCAGCGCTGCTGAAGAGGCGACAAAAAAGAGGCGCGCCGCGCGCTGTCTGTGTGTACGTGTGTGTGTGTGTGTGTGTGTGTGTGAGTGTGTGTGTGGGAGGGGGCGTGTCTGTGTCTACTATCAAGACGTCATGGCGAACCCCGAAGCCGAGTTTCTTAAAATGGAGATATTTTCAGTACGTTTCTTTTATCGACCACAAAGAAAAGAACATTTTAGTTGAATGTAAGTTTCAAATATGCTGAAACAGCGAGTAAAAACAACATGCTTCGATAAAGCTAGTAAAGAGACACACACTTCACCTCCAACAGCGGCTGGATTTTAATGAGGCACTGCACACTGAAGGTACACACACTCTGTCAATTCTCTTATATACTCTTTCATTTTAAACTTTTAGAGTGTTTGATTATCACATCACTCTAAATGTTTAGACTATAAAGTTCACAAACCTAAAGAGGGATACTAGTGGGCCAGGCTAATATTTCCTTTTCTCTAAACTAAGTGGGGAAATGTGTCGAGTGTTCTGGGCTTCAGACATGATTTTATTTCAGAATTCCTTGAGAAAACGCCTGGTTAGGCTTTATGTATGTAGTGTGTGCCTTTCTTGTTTTACAGCTATGTTGTTATTATGCTGTTTGTTACTTATGTATGTTAAGTTGCAGCTATTTAAAATAGTTTTGTCAATTTGTTCTGGTCTGAAACAAATTGGCCCTTTAAAACATATCTTTGTCTTTGTGTGTTGTATGTAGAGCACATTGCTTAGCAGAGTTCAGTGATGCAAATGCATGTCAAGTTGATCAACAGATTGTATTATTCTCCAGTGCAATAACAGTACTAAAATGAAGGCTAAAAGGGCATTAAATGGGGCCTTAAAAAAAAAAATATATATATATATATATATAAGTAACTAAATAGTTACTTTTCACAGTAACGCATTACTTTTTGGTTTAAGTAACTGAGTTAGTAACTGAGTTACTTTTGAAATAAAGTAACTAGTAACTGTAACTAGTTACTGGTTTTCAGTAACTAACCCAACACTGGTCATATTACAGTCTACACATATCTCTTATGTGTGACTGCCATCTACAGGTCACACTTATTTCACCATGTACCAAATAAAATAGCTTTTAAGTCGGTAAGCAAAACCAGAATCGGGTTTTGAGAAAAACAAAGATTTTAAGTGCGTCTTATAGTCTGGAGAATACGGTAATTTGCAATACAAAAAAACACTTCACAAAATTAATGTCAATGAACTATACCCCTGCACAAGTTTTTACAGTATCGTATTTTTAGAATGTGGCACGGGCCGTTAAAAAAATAGCCGTGGGCCGCAAATGGCACCCGGGTCACACTTTGGACACCCCTGGTATAGAAGATAAAAAGGAGCATTTGTTGTGATTTGGAAACCGTCATTTTTTAATTCCAAGGTATACCTTTAAAACACGTAACTATCTTATGCCTACTCCAGACAAGCGCATGCTTTCTGACAAAGTTGTCACAAGAGCCGGTTTTGGTGGTCTTGTTTTCGGTAAAAACGTCTTTCGAAAATAAGATTTTTGAAAGAAAACAACCATCCTATTTTAGAGGGGGAAATCAGTTATTTATGTTTTCTCTGCAATGTGACCTTGTCTTGCTGAAATTGTTTATTAAAAAAAATGTGTTCAGGGCTTTTAATTATAATGAATAGTGTTTCTCCTAATGAAGTAAAATGAGTAGAACGATCTTATTGGATCTTGAACAGGCTGTTTTCTCTCAACCTTCAACACAGCGCGGATATTCTCAAGGTTACTGCAGGTCTAATTTCCAACTGCTTCAATGTT